>NC_091497.1:3416867-3576107 GCF_947461875.1 Haliaeetus albicilla | reverse complement strand
ATATGAGAAGGATTGGGGGTACCTACCTCATCTTAATTAACTCCACCTGGCTTGAGACTCTCCCTTTCAACAATCTGCATCAATGCCATTATACAGGCACAGCAGGAGAAAGCCACAAATCTAGTGAAATTAAATCACTCACCATAGAAACATCTTGAACAATAGCATGAGAACATGGAGCCAACCAATCGTGTTCAGGCACATGGAAGAAGGGTAAAAAAAAAAAGTTGCAACAAAGATAAGTGTATGGCAGCAGCGGCAGCAGCAAACTACTACACAAAAGGAAAAAGATATAAGCTTCAAAAAGTAATTCATTCTCTAGAAAAAGCATTTCATAATTATTCCCATCCTTGTCTCTCTTCCCTCTCAAATAGTTGCAAAAAGTCACCATTATTGTTTGAAGAGAAAAAGTACTGAAGTGACTCACCTTTTGCAAATGTTATATACTTAGGGAATGATCAGGCGTATGTCAAGCACCGCTAAAGGGCTACACCATCCATAAGAGGGCTCAGCATGTCAGGGTCAAGTCTCTACTCTTACTGCAACTGGAATCAATGCCAAATTTTGTATTGCTTTCAGTGGTTCAAGAGTGAGGAAGAGCAAACAAAGGTGATATTTTTCTTCTTTCACAAAGAGAGGAGGAGGTATAAGAAGTAAGAGGAGAAAACTACAGTGAGCTGCAAAACCAATATATTTATGGAAAAAAATACAGAAACGAATGTGCAGGTATTGTATTATTTCTAAAAAAGCTTATCATATATCTAACTGCAGAATGACAGGAGAAAAACTTTTCAAAACAAATGAACAAACCTGATGTTTTCTCTTTGAAATAAGTGTATAAACTTTCAAGTTCCAAACCTGAAGCTACAGTAAAGCTGTTTAACATCTATAGACAGAAAAAAAGAATTAAAAAAAAAAAAAAAATTTTTTTGGCCAGTAAGACACTGTAAAGGCCAGATTCTGCCAAGCTTTCTCACAGTAACTAGCACATTACTGTTCCAGTAATCCTATTGATCTTGCTAGGATAACTTCAGAGTAAGAAACGGGTCAATACAAGTAGGTTGGCAGAATTTGCCTCTAAATTATCATCTCCCTTACATTCAGTCTCTGTAGGTCAGTACTGTCCCTTGCCAACTGTTTGAAGTAATCATTTGTAAAATTCTGCTTTGCTAATTTCTCAAATCAGCAAATACTGCGAACAGTAATTTACAGCATGTATTTCTAATTGCAAAATCATATTCTTTTGGAAGGTGTCCACTAATATGAAAAATGTTAGTTCATCTCTTTGTAGTCTTCATGCCAGCAGAATCCTGACAACGAAAAGGATGAGAGATACATGTTTTTCACAAGATCTGCACAAGTAAGTTATGACTAATAATTTCTTCAAATTTGTTTTAATATTCTTGTGTCATGCAATATATCCTGATATTTTCCAAAAATAGTCTTGATTTTGCAGTGACATTTTATCCCTTGAGGGGAAATCACAAATTTCTGTCATGAATACTCAGAGCTATACATACACAATTGGTCAAATACTCACATCTGTAACTTAGAAATTGATGGACAGTGAATGTTTGGGCCAATAAATTTTGACTTTTCAATGTTTATGAGAAGTAGACACAGTGAATAAATAGCTGAAGCAAAGTTCACTTAAAAAAAAAAAAAAAAGAAAAGAAAGAAAGAAAACACATCAGCCAAAATTCTAGCTAGAGTTCTCAGAATCAGTGCTACTGCATCACACGTGGAAAATGAATATATTCCTAGACTGAACATATACATGGATGTTGGTTTGACATAAATGAGTTCATTTATAAGAGAGTTTTTTATCAGGAAGTTTAATAGAATTTGTAAGTTAATGTACAGCAAATTGCATGAGCAGTCACCTTCTAGCTAATACTCCTGTAATGAAGGTATGTTTTTTTCAACAAGGTGTATATTAAATCTGTTTTTAATATCTGTTATGATTTGTTGTTTTGTATTGCCTAAGGCCTATCTCTTCTACACAGTTTCTTTTGCCTCAACGTTCTTTTGCTAATGTCAAATCATTTAAGAAAACACTGAAACACATGTAATGTACCTACAAGAATAAATTGAATATTTACTGGTTCAATGCCCTGACCTTTCAGATTACACTACAGGACAATGAGCACACTTTGTTCAATATGGAGGCTAGTGGGTGTGCATATTCTGAGTGAAGTACTTCAGCAAGGGAGAAGAAAAGTCAAGTTAGAACAAATACTCCAGTCCCAGAAGGCCTGTTACTGAAATCAAATTATAGGCTTGGAGTATTATAACTTATTCCTCAAAAAAGTCATGCTGTGCAAGAATATATCATGCACTTGGATAAACAAGCTACAAAGAACGAAGCGTTAAGCAGTGAAGTGTCAATCAGGCAAAGTGGGTTTCTCAGACGTATACACATGCAGCCTGCACATCAGGTTACATGTACTGTCTCACCCCTGGGGTCCTAGAATACATTGCACCAACTCATACGTGCCTTAAAGATGAACCTAGCCAGTAAATTAGTTACCAAGAACCACTAATACTGCAAGATCCCTCTATCTATTCCCCTTTCTTTTTCCCAGTGACTGCCTGGCCATGCTAGAAACTCTACCTGTTCTTAGCAGGACAGAGTGTCATTTCTGAATGTACCAAATCTGTCTTTAGATGCAGATTGCTAACTCTTAGAACCCTTAAAAAATAAAATATTAAATTAATTTTAATATAAAGAAGGAAAAATTAGCTTGAACTTGTTCAGTAGGAGTGGTAGACATCATCATAGCTTTGCTTGTGATATGTACCATAAAGAGAACTTATTTTAGTTGAGGACCTATAAATGCTGTTCTTTAAATCATACTGTATCTGTTATGTATCACGCAAAAATGTTATTCTGATGGAATGCAATCACAGCATGGTACAATGTATCTTTCTTTTATCTATTTGATAGAAGAGTCCCTTGTGCTTTTCTAAGTTTCACAAATTAGTACTCTTTCTGAAGAACAAATTATAACAAGAGGGTTAGTGTGCTTGTTTCCCTGAACATGAGGAAAATGTACCACAGTCAATATTTCTGTGTGATAATTCTGCTCAAGAAGGCAATCTGATGCTCTTGTATTTGTTATATGATTTATTCTTATTTAAAAGAGGAAACAAGTAACAGCAAGAAATTTCCTTATGCTCTTCTACAATAAAATTTAGCTAATAGCTTAAAAATACAGTAATAGATGTGCTATAAAAGGAAAAGAAAGTCAATTATAAGATTTAGATCTAGAACAAAATCTTAAATTGTATAGAAGCCTTCAGGAGTGTGGTGGGTTGACCCTGGCTGGATGCCAGGTGCCCACTAAAGCCTTTCTATCACTCCCCTCCTCAGCTGGACAGGGGAGAGAAAATATAACAGAGCTCGTGGGTCCAGATAAGGACAGGAGAGATCACTCACCAATTACTGTCATGGGCAAAACAGACTTAGCTTGGGGAAAATTAACTCAATTTATTACAAATCAACCAGATTAGGGTAATGAGAAATACAACCAAATCTCAGAACACCTTCCCTCCACCCGCCCCTTCTTCCTGGGCACAACTTCACTCCCAGATTCTCTACCAGCCCCCCCAGTGGCACAGGGGGACGGGGAATGGGGCTCCTGCCTCACCATGGTCTTCCCCACGGGCTGCAGGGGAATCTCTGCTCCGGCGCCTGGAGCATCTCCTCCTCTCCTTCTGCACTGACCTGGGGTCTGCAGGGCTGGGGCTCTTACATCTTCTCACTCCTCTCTCCTGCTGCTGTTTCAGTGCCACAGCAGCTTTTTTTTTCCCTTCTTAAATATGTTATCACAAAGGCACTACCACCGTCACTGATGGGCTCAGCCTTGGCCGGCAGCGGGCCCGTCTTGGAGCCGGCTGGCTTTGGCTCTGTCCGACACGGGGGCAGCTTCTAGTATCGTCTCACAGAAGCCATTCCTGTAGCCCCCCAGTACTAAAATCTTACCACACAAACCCAATACAGCCCCTACAATGTAAATGAGGTTGACACTTCTAGTACAGTATCAGCTTCCATTTGAGGTGCATCTCAGCTTTCTGGAAGTAGACTTTTCTATATATGCAGCTCCAGCTGGAGAATAGCAACTAGCTGAAAAAATGTCCGCTCCAGCAGCACAGCATCCCTCAAAATAAACTCAGTATTAAGATTTTTTTAATTATGATTTATTTGCTGCTGGTAAGGCTTTTGAAAATGTGAAATAAATATATTTTGGAAGTAAGCACAATGTGTTAAATGATTATAACAGTAAAAATTTATAGTCCCATTGCTCACCTCTTCCCTTCTACCCTCCTTCCCTGCTAGTGCTGGGGAGATCCAGACCTTGCAAAAGTCTACAGTAGGAATCAGTTGAGGAGAAAGGGAGTGAGAGAAGGAGGAGACTGATGGTACTGCTGATTGGGCATCTTGGGAAAATAACATTGTGAATTGTTCACCTGCAAAATCTGCATTCACAAGATCTTCCCAGGTGCATAACACGACCAGTTCCAAGCTGTGGGAACTGATTTTTTGGTGCTAAAATTTTTCTAACCCATGGTGACCAGCATGGAGTGTAGCCAAGGGAAATGGCAATAGTCTGAAGTGGTCATTTACACCCCTGACAGACCTCTGATTTAGATAACTTCTGATAAGTGTCTCTGACAGATGATGGTCCCTGACAGTCATGAGATGTCTCTAAAACTGTATGAAACTCAGGCAAATATGAATCAATAGCAGTGGTGAGAAGCCTGTTATTTCACTAAGTGGTCCTGATGAGTATGTCAACCATATGAGTACCTCTTATGAAGGGACTACTTATTGACAGGATGCATCCCTTATTGAGCACTTCTTATAGAGCTGCATATGCATGGCGTCCTATAGGACATGTAGGTAAGTAGACAAAAAGTGTTGTGCAATACACACCAAGAGTTTGCTCCAAGAGCTTTGCAGTGGGATGCAGGACGTGCACTCCAGAATGGGATAGCCTAGGGCAGTGTGGAAATTGAGTCTCTGGTAGATCCAATTAGTAGGTCTGTCGTTGGCACATTGCCTCAGCAGTAAAGAGATTTTAGAAGGAAAACCAACTGATTGACCAACCAAAACCTCTTATAAATTAAAATAATGAAAATGTAACAATGTAAGAAATATTAAAGCCTCTAAGTTAATGTATAAATACAAGCAAAAAAACCCCCAGCATAGTCACCAGAAGGTGACCAAGTGAGGTCTCTTTAACTCATGATTTGAAACCTTTTTTTGCCATACTAGATAAGGCAGGAAAACTTCAGTCCAGATCCTTCAGACACAGAGAATACAAGGATTTCTCATTTCCTGTCTCTACTCAGAGATTGTAGTAGTGCAGCACTAGCAAGTTTGGTTTCTTACAGATATTATGAACTTTTCAACTATTCCTCTGCTCATGTGCCACTTTGGCTATTTTCAGGGCAATTGTGTCTCATAACTATATAACTGCCCCATTGGCTGGCAAAATGCCCTACACATTGTGAGAACATCATAGATAAGGCATATAACAGTACTGTGTGCAGCTTCTGGACCTGAAACACTTCATCTTATATGAACATTTACAATATTAATATGTGATAATTAATTTGATACGTGTATGACATTCTGAGTCACTTGAAATAGATGATATTTGATGGATTTGAATCCATAGAGTTCATTCTGAGAACATTTTCTATGTAGGACTTTAAATTAGCTGGTTTTTCCTTGTATAGTTTTTAGAATTATTTACATTTTTAAAAGATTGCTCATGATAAGTAATATAAATATATTTCAGAGGAATATTAGTTCTTCAGATTTTAGATCCAGATTCTGACTTTTTTAATTATTATGAACAATGCCATTCATCAGAATTGTTTCCGGGGTAAGATTTTACTCTGGCCTTAAGTATAAAAAGAAAAACTAATGAAAGTAGTTATTAAAATGTATAGATTATTCCAGTACTGAAAAACTATAGAAATGACATATGAAATGGTAGCTTTTAACTATTCCACTGCTAGTAGCACAAAACAATTTTAATTATGACACACCTGCAGACAAATAATAAGTCTTATACAATATTCTTTATCACACTCATCAGTTCAAATACAAGGGACAATTCCTGTATTAAATAAGCTTACATAAAATTTATCAAATAAAACCATTGGCTTTGCAGAAAAAGAGTAAGAAAAAGTTAATTAAATGGGAGAAGGGAAGAAAGATTGAAAACTTATTGTTAAAAATAAGTGGAGGAATGTGATCTCATCCAGATGGGGAGGTGTAATTCAGAAGAGCTTTAACTATGCCAAACAGCAATTAACATATAAGGTATACAATACTCTGAAATAGGGATGAGAAATAGGAGAGCAATTTCAAAAAAAGGTAGATCTACACTGTTTTCATCAGTAAAAGTATATCACATATTGCTGTTTACAGAACTAGAGTGAATTGTTGTCACTTGTAAGTCCTAATCCACTATCTCTTTAACCCAAATGTACTTCTAGAATTTAGTCTAAGAATGAGGATTTTATAAGAAATGTAATGTTTGGTGTTATTAAATGACTCCCTAAAGATGTTAAATACCTAGTAAATATGTCAAGAGGTATTTTTAATTTCCTGGCACTTTGCTAGCCTTCTAGTTTAGCAATAACAATAAAGCAACAAAAGCAGACATTGGTGAGAAAATCTGCAGTGCCAACAGTGTTAGGAAAGCTGACTATACTCTTACAATAAGGCACTCCTTCATGTAACAAATGTAAGGAAATAAAAATAAAAATTAGTGTAAGCAAGCTGTTAAGCAATGCTTTCTATTAAAGTTTGTAAACTTATATTAACATTAAGATTTTCGATAATCGTTACTTGAAATACCATGTGATTATTAAAAACATATTTATTCGAGGTTTAACCATTATACGATTGATCTTTTTATTTTTTCAGATACTGCTTAAACCTCAGTGTGTTTTTTTATAATAATTTGTTACGTAGAAGCATACTACAGAACTTCCCATCCTGCAACCGACCCAAAAATGCATCTGTTCTGAAGTCTTCCCTCTGAATGGTGTGAAATGCTGAGAGGACACTTTTAAAAACGTAACATAGCCAATAATATGATTTGTTTTTTTTTTAACCTGCCTTTTGCTTCCCTTTCTCCCCCACTACACACACATTGAATAACAAAAAAGTGATCGCATGCAGCCTCTGGGACTTAGTCTGCCAATCCAATTGCCGGAAAACAGCAATTCCATTTTATAAAATAATGACAATGCTAATGATAGCAGCAACAAAGACAGCAACAATAACATTAATAAAGATGATGGCAGTTAGTGTCTGTCAAGTACTAACTGATCACCGTTATGTGGTTTTAAAATTCAGTTTACAAAAATACACGGGAGAAGTCAGACTAGCCCTTCCTCGTTTAGAGTCTTCAATATTAATTTTCTGTATACAGAAGTCAGCCCTTGGCACATATTTTTATCTTCTGTATATCTGTAAAGTTCCCGAGTGATTGTTTCCAACACACTATTTATGATCCATCAGCCAGTTAACAATAAACAACATTTCCCGCAGCATTTACTGTCCCCTAATCTTTCACAGTTTCACTCCGGTCAGGTCTGCTGTCTCCCGTGGTGCAGGTAACCACCACGTACGGCATCAGGAAGCAGCAGCCCAATTAGCGGTGGAGATCACCAACGGCACAAGAGCATCTGGAAATCCCTTTTGGCCAGCAGCCTACAGCTCCACGATCACTGTGTCCCCTAAGCCACTGCTGAGACAAAGCAGCTGAGCCTGGGAAACGTGTGAAACAAGGAGCTAACCTTTCAGACAGCCGAGCGGGCATGGGATGGGGCAGGAAAAAAATATTGTTGGAATACGTAAGGCAATGGGCACACTTGTCACTTTTCATAAACTACTTGTATCTCAGGACTTCTTCATTATCACTAGTCAATATCCATGTGTTAAAGAGAAAATAGAAAACAGGAAACAATTCTTCATCACAAGAATTCCTTTATTATGAGATAAAGGTTTTCACACTTTGTGGTGTAATTTTTCCCATTGCGATATTCTCACCAATAACACATACACTAGCATTAAAAAATTAGTGAAATGGTTAAGGCAATAATTTTTTAATGGGTCGCTTTTCAGTCTGTGTCTAACAAAAAAGATGCAACTGTTTTCCAAATGAACTATGCATACTCCTACATGCGAGTAGTCATTCATTTTATGTAGAAGAGATGTGGAAATAGAAAAATACTGTGGGGCTAGCTACACATAAGACAGTCAAATAAACATTGATTCTGTTGTAACTTTGGTTTTCCTTTCCCCAAAAACTCAGCTTGCTTGAAGCCCCTGTTCTTACATCCCAGAGATAAAGTTGGAGATCCTGGTCTGGAAGATTTCACAGCTCCTATCAGCTTCAGCGGAGCCAGAACTGGTCTTGGTTCCATAATGTGGGATCATGCATTCTGCAGGTTTAAAGAGCATATGGATGACTGTTGCTTACATACTAGATATGACCCAAAGCTCATTAAAGTAAAAATGATTATCATTGCTGGCCTTAATGGGCTTTGGATCAGGCCCGACAGCAGACACCATCTGAAGTATTTCTGGTTCTCTAAAGGATCCACACATAGATTTTGTTGTTGCACCACTAATTTTCTTTGAAACATCTCAAATGTATTATTCCTTTGTCTAAAGAAAAGGAAAGATTTTTAGGAAGACACATTAAAAACAGTATTTATATAATTGTCTGTCCTCTATTTCTACATTTTCTGTAAAGCAAGTGGAGTGACCAGTGTCAACAAGCAACACTTTAAAATCTATTTCTTACCGATTCAGAGTGCTTTCTGCCACCCCTGGGGACACTATTTGTGTCTGGCAAGAACATTTCAATCTGACAGCTCCTGATTTTCAACAGGGAGGGGAAAAAGGCAGAACTAATGGATGTGAATGAGCTTAAAAGCTAGTGAACTTATCAATCATAGAAAACAACTGTATTTTGGGAAGCAAATAGAGGTACTTTGGCAAACAGAAAAAAAGTCAATAGGTATTTCTTCAGACACTGATAACTATGATGACTTTTTGGTCAGACTATTTTGGTCTCATAGTACTCTTGTCAGTATTGATTATCACATAAAATTCTTCATGCACTGCATGAAATGCATCATAGACAGGACTACAGGCAGGTCAAATGCAGAGGTCCCAGTTTAGTTTTTAACTATGATAAAATGGTTTTTCATTCAATGAGAGGTTGTTTCAATAACAACTGAACAGAATTGAATGAAGCCTTAGGATCTGAACCAAAGAATCCAATTATATTCACACAGTTTTTGCTCAGCTAGCCTATTATTGTTCAGCTAGGTGAGGGCTCATGAATGCATTTGAAGGCTTGCATTTTTTATATCATAAGGAATCTGATACCATATTTACATAAGTAAAACTTTGACTGCTCTTTCCATAGGATTTACATGAATGAAGTGAACAGGGAACTCTGATCTACTACTGTAATAGTTATCACCCAAGTTGTTTACTTTCTCATTTGGCACCTGATCTTACTCAGGTATTATACACAAATATTAGAAGAGGTTAAAGTTATGATGGCTTGGAGAATAAGACAGGTTACTTTTAATCTCCTTGATTATGCTTAAGATATTGAGAACTTTCTCAAACCAGACTTCAGACAAAACATTTTAAGATTGAGAAAAAAAAAAAAAAGAAAAAGCTTTAAAACAAAAAGCCTAAAAAGTAAGATTCAATAAATGTCAACCTTTTACAGCAACAATTAGCTTAATTTCTAAACAAAATTATTTTGAACTATAAAACTTGACATTTTCAATAAAAATGTCAAAATAAGGCATTCTGATAATTTTCAAAGCTTATTTCCCTAATGTTTGGAATTGACAGAAATAATGAAAAATAGTTTTGGCAAATCAGCATTGTCAGTGACAAATATATGATGGAAAAAATCTCTCCTTAATATTCAATGATTTATTATCTCTGCGTGCTATGAAACTCAGTTGTTGAGATCCTTTATCTGCTTTTGTAAGGCTTGATTGTCATCTACAAGAAGCACTTTCCAGAAACTTCTGAGGGAAAAATAGCTGCTTAGAGGCTTGTAATTTCTTCTTGCTTCAAAGTCACTTAACACTGGCAAATTCAGTGCAAGGTTTTAAATTTAAGTGATCAGGATTACATATCCAAATTAATTAGTATTTGCCAGTACGTTATACTTATTGGCATTTAAAAAACTTTTATTTTAGCTGAGTTAAAAAAGGCTTGCTTTATCCCATTTTCAGAAAAAAGACAGTGTTATTTCCCTGCACTACTCTCTGTCTCTGCAGACCCTCAGTTCCCTTGCTGGAGTGAGTTTTACAAAGCAGGGTCCTAATTTACAGCCCTCTCCCACTACTTTTTGCCTGTGGCTGTTGTAACATAGCGCTCTGAAGTGGATCGTTAGCTGAATGCAGTTTTAATCCTGTGAACTCTTCTATTTTCTTTTGCTGCATCCTTATGGCTACCTTCAGCAGTGTAGATACAACACTGGCTCTCTCTTAACACTCTCTTTAATTACAACACACAACCGACTCCAGAGAAGGGCTTTCCAGGCCAGTTAATATTCCCGTGAATGCAGAAACAGGCAGCTGAGCCTGCCTAGGTGATTAGTGAAGAAAGTGAACCTTTTCAGCACTAGAAATGAGTGAATTCCTGGATGCTGCAGCTGAAAGTGATCAGTCACTGACGGGAAGCCAGAGGAGGAAAAGGCAGACGCCGGGGTCGCCATCTCACCGCCCCATGCAACTGCGAAAAAGACAATGCATCCGCGCCCGGCTTGCACAGATCTGCCCTGAATAGGGTGGCTTTTTGTCTTCTCATCCTGCTGTAAACCTCTAATCTGTCTTAAAATCTTCTTGGGGGGTGGTGAGGGAGGGGCTGGGAGGCCCCAAATTCACAGCATGGCTGTGATGACCTTGCTCTTGAATGATTTGTCTTTGAAGCTCAAGTTGACTACATCCGACCGCTTTTCTCACCAACGGTTCCCCGCTTTGGAATTCTGCATCTTAAAGTCCTGTACATGTTTAGAGAAGCCAGAAGTGCTTTGCACTCTATTACTGTACTCTGCTGGTTTCTTTTTTTCCGTCAGGGCAACCTGAGGTTCTACCACCCTCCACTTAAAGCCAGTGATTTAAGTAAGCTGTGTTACAGATGAACAACCAGGAAAATAAGTCAGAAGAGAAAAATAAATCGAGAAAAATATCAGTTTGTTTTTTCAGGGGAAAAAAAAATAATTAAAAGGTAGATAAACAACATAGAATTGTTTCTGTTCTCTTCTTAATGGAAATCTTTCCTGAAGCATTATCAGCTTATACTCTTCCTACTTTCACTCTCCAAAAATCCCAAGTTTTTGCTTTTTTCTACACAGTTTCATAAACAACACCTATTTTTCTTATCCTCAGAATACCACTGGACGTGAAGTCAAGCTTCTTCTCCCCCCCCCCCCCCTTGTTTTAAGTCAACCCCCCAAAGGCTAGATGCAAGCTGTTTCATTCCTACTGAATGGATGCTTTAGAGCAACAATAGTCCCACTGAGACTAGCGAGACATCGTGCTGGGTAGAAAAGACGGGGAGAGAGACAGACACACATACACACGCACATGCATGCACACATACACACGGATCTCCATATAAATAAGAGCAGTCCCATACATTTTCAAGGTACGCCCTGAAATCACTGAGCACTTTGTGTTGTCCGGAAGGGCTGGAATGTCAATTTTCTTATCAAATAAGCTGGGTTTTGTGGTGAAAGGCTTACTGTTCCTGTTATCTATGGGCTACTGGTCAGTAAGTGATATCAGGCCATCTCCAGAAGTCACACCTGGCAAATGTTACTGTCAGGATTTTCAGCGTACCCTCAGGCTTATTACTGACCTTTACTGTTGAACCCATTAATCTAAATGTGTCTGGTAGGCAGCGCTGCAGACATTACAAGCTGAGGTTCAGATTAAGGAAAATATTAGTCACTTTCACTTATTTGTGAGATCTAATTGAAGTATACAGTAATTAATGGCCACTAAGACAACTCAGGCTAGCCTTTGCTTTTAGGCCTGCGTCTTATCGACTGTCCCGCCCTTAGGTGAAGTTTACATGCATTTAAGGTTTCCCGAAAGTATCAAACAAACCTTCCTGCTTGCAAGACACAGTGTTAAAGAGGTTGTGGTTTTAAGGCCACATTTAACCATTTCCTGTGCCCAAACAAAAATACAAACCTGAGAATATATATTGAGAATCATTGAAAATGTTAGATGAATCAAGAAGGTCCTAAACTGAGTCTGGTTGAAAGTGTGTGGCCCAAAGGCACTTTCCATAAAGGATATTTTCAAGTTGTCTCTCTCTTTCTTTAACATTTTTCTTTCTGTTTTATTCTGTTTTTTTTTCCACAGGTACTAGATTTCAATTCTATTGAGTTGTTTTCTCCTTCCTTGAACAGGTTAACATTCTGCAAAGTATTTTAAATTTGAATGGAATCCCTTGCCTGTCAGTGTTGAATAAGTTTTGAAATAAGGTAAATGAAAGTGTTAAGTTTTGCAATTTTAATGAGAGCTCCTTCGTAAAAACAGTAGCAACAACAACAAAACTAGAAATGACAAATTTGTCAGACTACACCAGATGATATTCTGCATGGCATCTACCACTAAAATATACTAGTGTGTATATATATCTATATGTTTCAGAAGACAATATTTTTCCCCTCTGTGACCTACCATGTAAGTCACTGTTCCAACAATCCTGATGCAGTCATTTTCAGCATCAGCAAATTAAATTCTCTACTTTGGACTATTTGCAAACAGAATTTTTCTCCCTTATTTAGTGTTAACATAAAACTCAGAAAGCAAAATTCTCTCAGAACCAGTTACATTGTTCTGAATTTCTAGCAAATGCATTTGTTGTAATTAATAGAGATATTTTTCCCCTGATGATTCTGCCCTTCTATTGAGTATTGTATAATAGCAACATGATTTAAAACCAGGTTATGGCATCCCCCCCCCCCCCCCCAAAAAAAAATATTTTAAAGAAGCATTGCACATGTAAAAAAGCAATAGCATGTTCTGTCACCAGGTGGGACTCTGCATTAGAGACTTGATTCAGCTGTTCACAGCTAGGTCAAAAGCAGCTGCAAATGCAATGTATAATATAATTTAGGAGTTAGGAAGTAGAGTGGTGATTGCTGAATTGAGATAAAGCAGGAAACCCTGTTCCCCTTTTCACATTTTTGTAACACTAACCAAGGAAATTCAATGCAAAAGGGGTACATATATTAACTCAATACCGAGTTTGCTAACATACAAAACTAAACTTCTTTTGCTGATGGCAAGTAGACTTGATGCACATATATTTCCCTTAAAAATATGAACACATGAATACATGTATGAATGCATATTTTGTGATGCTAATGTAATAGAAAATATTTATTTCGTGTGAATTTTAACCTGTTATAACCTGCATCTTGTATCCTCCTGTGGGGATCATTGTGATAGCAGCTAACGAGGAAAAAAAGCTATTATCAGATTGATGTTTTCTTGGTCACGGAGATTTTAAATGTGCTCTTAAACTGTGTGGAATTACATCTGTCAACATCAAGAAGTGCTGCATGTGTTGTATGTTTCTGGAAACTATAACAAACCCAAGCCTAAATGACATTTGGTACTTCACCTACTACTGACTTAGCATGCTACAGAACTTGATGTTTTGTGTTGTTTTATTTTAATTGAAGGATTGGGAATAAAAAGGAAAAGAGACATGGGGGAAAATCTATCAAGTTGGAAAAAAATTGACCTTTTTTCTAATTGTGACATCCATGTTCTCTACAGATAGCGATGTGATGATATGAAGAGTGGAAAAGAAGAATAAAAATGTCAGGAAGAAATATTCCAAGTTGTAAATAAGTTTTGGCACAGTTAAATGAGAGAATCATGATGCATGGAAATCACTACACAGAATATGAATACTATGTGCTAAGTTACAGCATTTAATGCTAACAGAATCATGTAGCATTGCAAAATGATTCTTAAAGTCTTGGCTATATGATAATTATGTTGCTACTGGAAAAAGATGACAGACTAATGTCAACTTAAGAGAAAAACTATGTCAAAGCAAAGTTTTTCTTCATTTAGGGACAGAGAATATCAAGGAAAAAAAAAAAAGGAGAAAAGAAAATGAAACACATCCCTTTTGGTCATATAGGCATTTACAGCACATTCATATCACAGTGTTTTTTATGTCTGTCACTTCATTGACTCAGAGACGACAATCACTTCTATGGCAGACTTGATAATCCTTTGCTCTCCCAGAGTTTTGAGCTCTTTGCACTAAATCTTTACCTTAAATGGCAAAGTTTCCATCTGTCTCCAGGTGGTGCTGCCAGTCATTCCCCGGATTTGAAGGCTCCGACAGTGCTTCTGGTAGTTGTTTTTTAATGCGCATGCACTCTCCTCTTATCCATCACACTGAGACTACATCTACAGAAACAATTAATGTGGACCATTAAAAGTGGATTTGAGGAGCAGAGCAGTTGGTGCCGAGGACCTGATGACCACAGCGTAGGTAACATGGAGTGGGATTACTTCAGAGCAGCCCTCATCTGGCCCCAAGGGTCCAAATCCCTGTTTGCAGCTGGAGTGCACCAGGTGAGCTCCTCAACACAATTGGTCTACTGTTTCAGCTGCAGTGAACCCAGTTTCAGCACCTTGAGACCAATCCATGACATGACTCCACATAAGTGTGGACAATCAGAAGAGTTACTTAAAAAATGTACTCTTGACACAAGTTGAAATGTAAACGACACCCGAATCTGCTAGGGAACACGGATTTGTCGTGTTTACATTGAAAACTTTTTTTTTTTTCCCTGAAAAATATTGTGTCATTTATAGAACTATATAAATGCCTTCCCATTGACACAGTAATTCCATGGAAGAGAGTACTGGCTTTTCAACAATCCACCAACAGGTTTTGGGGGCTATTGGTTTAAAGTTGGTCCAAAAAGCTATCACCAGTTAACAACAAACCTTTTGTTACAGACATAGGCTTCAAAGCTTTTCCACAAAGCCAGTTGCTATTAAAGTATTTCCAGTAAAAGTGCTTATTGATAGTCATTATTCGGTAACTACAATATAAAATAGTTCCGGCTACTGCACTGAAAATGTCTTGGCCTCAGTATTTCACATTCAAAAGAAATTTATCACCTTGTTGTTCTTGCCAGAAAGACTAATTAATATTAAATCTTTTGAATTTCTCTGGATAAAACTGGCATCTGAGAGCCTAGTATGGTATCAGTGTGCTTTAAAAAGAGTCTATAATAGGTATTAGTACCTCTTGTGTAACACTGTATGCATTGCATTTTGTTACATTTATTATACAAATTGAAATGAATAACAATATGCAGTTTAACATCCCATGAATATTTTTTAGTATGCTCCAACAGTAGTTAATATGCTAACCAACTTCACTGAAAGGCATACAGATGTGGAAAGAGTCTATCTAGGGACTTTAATTATCACCTTGTCAAATTCAAATTATTATCTTGCGAGTTCATTTCCATAAAGTATCCCCTTTGCTGTTGGATGATTTAACATGTGTCTGCTTTTTCTTATCTTATTTGTATCTATCTGGAGGCTCTAAACCTTTCAAAGTAGGCTAGCTCTTTGTCAGATCATGATGTTTACCGCAACTGATTTTGTCAAATACTTTTTTGCAAACACTCTGTTTTGCCAAAGATGGGTCTGTAAAATGTGAAGAGGAATTGGCACACACCACCAATAGTGTTACATAAATCAGACTAAGACTTCAGCTATTTCTAAACAGGATCAGCTTACAGTGAAGAATCAAAGAGCCTGGGGAATGATTTACCTGACAAAATTCTGGAGACAGTCATTCTTGGTTGGTAAATCATTTCAGGTTTCAAGCAGCCTGGAGTAATTCCAGCTGTAAGAATTGGGTGGACATGATTTTCTATGCTGGTTTGGATCACATGATAGGGGAAAAATATCTTATGAATATTAATGACAGTGTTTCTTTAACCCATTCAAAGGCAAGGTAGCAGCCATGAAAATAAAGGAAGACAGAAGAAAAATGTCTTATTGGATAAGGCTTATACCCTGCACATGATTTATCATGATTTTTTTACCTTTCATAAAAAATCAAATGAAGAATAAATGTAAGCATAAGGTCTTTGATTTGGTGATATATACACAGAATGGATCAATACACCAAATTTCTATTTAAAAAAAAAAAGTAAAAATGCTGTGTCTTGACATAAAATCCATTAGCCTGCCTATGAAGTCCACTAAATGTGAGAAAGTTTGAACAATGCCTTGGAAACAGAACATATGTTAGATTTGTTTTAATTTTAAATTTCTGAATTTCAATTTATGTGTGTGAGAGAGCTCATGAATGTTGTGTAGTCACAGCTCTTGGAGTTATAATAAAATGGATTTAAATTTCTAATAATAGTAAACAGAAAAAGAAGAATGTTATGTTTTTAAAAAGTAAAAGCAATAACAGCAATGTGAATGTTTAAAAAAAAACCCAACTAACTTATCATTGTAAATATGTCCATATATAGTTGGAAACTTTCAAAAGGATGCAGGGACTCTTCTTGTTCAAGGGCCACACTACTTAGTTGTTTTGGTTTGGGTTTTTTATCCTTCTTTCTTGCATCTGTGCTACTTTGGAGAAGACCTTCATGTATTTTAGCAGAATAACCTGCATTCCTAAATAGGTACTTAATATTGGATAAATATTATGTGGATAAAATACAATACTACTAGTTCAAACTCAAGGCATAAAATAGTACTTACAAAGGACACTGAAAATAGGTAACAGTTCTGGAAAATATTCTTTAATCCTTAAGCTGTTTATATTGATACCCTCTCATTTTGACAAAGGTATTCAACTGATCTTCCAGCATGGCTGCATTTCACTTCCTCTGAAATTGTCTTCCTTCTGAGCTCCTTACAAGCTTTGTTAAAGTCCTTAGGCCTGGGTCCTTCATAAATTCACAAGTAGAGAAAAATAAATATAGGTAGAAGTCCAGATGATCATGAGAAAATGAACCATCATTGTTGACTGGGCGAGTCTTCATAAAAAATTCTCCTTAATCCCTTTTATGATGTGATTTGGTGAACAACAGACTACCTCACAGTATAAACATTAAGACACTATTACTGGTGTGTATATTTAGCATAGCATCGACTGGCATGAATATATCTCAGAAAATACAGTTACATTTTTGGGTTTAAGATTACTATTTATGTATATACACACATTCTGAAAAAAAGAAAATTCTTTAAGAAAGAAGTGTTCTATCTAATACTAATAATCCATATTCAATGAGAGCCCAATATGTACCATTTGTTTTTCAGGAAACTTTTCAGGAAAAGGAGTGAAACACACACTTAGCTTTGGTGACTAGCAGAGGATGGAAAAAAACCCTCTTAACAAGGCAAATTTGACTTCTGTTTCTCACTTATTCATCATGTATTCCTTTTTATTCTTATTGGTCTTTGTGGATTTCCTCAATTTAGATTCAGAATTAATTTCATCTGGAATTTAGAGAGACTACTTTTATATGTACATGTATAGATAAATATGTGTGTGTGCACACATGTGTGTTAAAAACACCTAAAACTGTTTCCACTGCATACGTGTAAGCCAGGAGAGGTGCAGCTTAAGCAGTTTAGTTCTTGCATTCATTTCAGTAGAACAGATTAAGAATTTTTATCAGGAGGGTAATTATAATTTATTATGTTTTTTAAGGAACAGGCTACGCTCCATGCTCCCCAAATTCTTTCTAATTATAATTAGCAAGGACTACAGTGAAAAGAATTTGCATAGTTTTCCAAAAATTTGCTCACTGCTTAGCAAACACCTTAATAATGAAAGTGATGTTAAGAAAGTGCTATAGAGCAAAACACAACTAGAAAAATTTGAAATGTGATTGTGGCAACTGCATTTCAAACTCCTGTGTGGATAAAACCATAGATTCGAATATAAGAAAGAAAACATTCATAACTTGACGTTAAGTTATGGTTTTAACATTAATATATCACTGAAATGATTAAAGTTTCAGAGGCATAAATCTGAATATGACTTGAATTTAATTCCCTACACTTGCCATCCACATCTCTCTAGCAATAAAATAGAACCGAGGGACATGTCGTTTCTCATGGTCCCATTCTCTCAATGCTACTGCCAAAGCACTCTTTTCTCTTATGGAGTAAGAGATTTCAGAACGATCGTCTTCACCAACAGAATACATCCTCTTATGGCACTGTGAAGGCCATAACCTCAGCCCCAAGCACAGATTTCAACAGGCTCTGCTGAAATCTTTGTAACAGAGCCATCCTTGCCAACTGTACAAGTGTTCATTCTGTAAAAATAGTTTCCCTGATATCTGATATAACATAATGGATACAGAGTAGCGTGTTTTAAACAGTGGTTAAACACAGATCATTTTCTTCAAAATAGATACTGTACTGAAGAATGCCTGTAAGCCAACAACGTAATTCAGATGCAGTGATCATACTGCAATGAATACACCATGGTGGGAAATGCGGCTGTCTACCTCACAATACCTGACAGACAAATAAATGTCCAACCAAAACGGATTTTACAGCTTTGATCTCAAGGTGAACACATATTTAAAATCAAGGTATTCATCAATAAAAGAGGAGGAATAGTTAAAATAGCTGACAATGCAGTCACCTGATTATTTAATGCAAAAGTCACAGGAAAATAATGTTAAAAAGCCTACATAGTGCCAAAAATTAATATGTCTTCAAAGAGTGTTTAATTTGTCATTCTATCAATTCAAGCAGTACCCCACTTGGTTCCTTTGTTTGAGATATAGAGTGACTTTTAAACATTCTTTACTAAATTACTATTTTCAATAAACACAATAGGTTACTGCCACAATAACTACACTATATAGACTCTCCTTTGGAACATTTCTTTCACCTGTTGGACAGGTATTTTTTCATATCTGCTGTATCCTTACTGGTGTCAAAAGAAAGGCACTCTAGGCAAAGGAAGCCAGACTGTCTTGGGTTTGAATATAGTCAACAAGTTGCTAGAAAAAAAGTGTATTATATAAAACTAAATAGAAAGCATAAATTACTGTCTTTTAGCCCTAATAGCTATTTATTATAAGCTGCAATAACTTTTTCAACAAATTCAGGAAGAGAAATTTTACATAAATTAATCAAGTGTGAATGACTGTATAAATGCATACTTTTGAAATGCTATGGCAAATGGTATTTTTAGGGGATACGCTGGAGACGTGGAGGTACAATACTTAATCTATACTCCAACTAGCCATAAGGAAAAGTTTTGACCCCCATTTCCTTCTCTCCTCAGTGTGAAAAGGGAACCATTGATTTCTGCCAACTGACAAGCAGTCAAGCATACAAAACAAGTAGCAGACCAACCCATACAGTAATTCCTGTTAATTCTCTCCCCAGGGTTTGTTCTGTAAGGGAAACATTGATTTGAACATGTTTAGGTGGATTTTCTAAAACGATACCTTTTTAATAACCTTTTCCTTCCCAGAATACTTGGGGTAAGATACCAGAAACAAAAACCACATGAAGTTTCATAAAAAAAAATCAAACCTCTTGTGTTTCCCAGGAACAGTTCTACCCACTGATATTCTGTGGGGTTTTTGTTTGCTTGCTTCATATCATTTATGCTAAATTTGTTTTGTAAAATTGCTTAGTCTGGGTTTGTTGATAAGGAGATTGATTAAGTGCAATGAAAACCTAATTTGTTTTTGTCATTTAACAGCAATAGGTCTCTATTTTTTCCCCTCTAAAAAAAACCCCAACAAAACACAACCAAACCCAAACAACAAACAAACCAACCCCCCCTTCCCCCCCCCCCCCCCCCCCCCGGTTTGATAAAGAGGATAGGAAAAAACACAAGGGGAAAATGAGGACTGTGAAGCTGTCATCATTATTTTGGAAGGAAGTGCTGAATTCCAGACCTCAGCTCTGTTGCTAAACATGATTAGCACCACCCAAAGGGGCAAGAGGTCCTTTCTAAAATTAAGTTGAAGGAGTTCTGCCCTCTCATCATCTTCTTTCTAGACTCCCTAGTATTAATCAGATTATGGATTGCACATTTGTAACTTCTGCTGCCCTCCATGTGAACGTGCAGTAGATGAAGTGACCTGGCCGTTTCAGCAGCCTCTGCCCCTCTGCTCTCTCTGACACACACCAGCTGTGGTATTCTGCTCGGGTTAAGAATAGAAGATGTCGTCTCTGCTGACTGGCTATTGCTAATGATCCCTTCATCCTTGGAAGCTCTGTAAAGAGAATGACTAAAGTAAATAAATGAAATCATGCTAGTCTTCAGGTGTGCTTTCTGGAAGAATCTAGACATCCATATTAATTAACTTAACATCTGTCTCTTATAGACTCTTTTGGAATATACATTTTTCATTAATGAGATTTTCCCCATTCCCCCCTGAAGAGTTGGGACCCCTTCCCTCAGTTATAGTAAAATAAATATCCGGTATCTGTTCTGCAGACAGTCTACTAAGATCTTTTCTCCATTAGCTAAATTTTGGTCATTGTAAGAGTGAAATGCATTGTGGGTTGGGATTTTTTTGCTTATTTTTTTAGGGGTTTTCTGTGGTAAGTGTTGGGTAAGAAGAGGGAAGAGAAGGAAGTAATTAATCATGCAAAGATAAATTTATGAACATAATGTATAAAAAAAAGTTTTAATTCTTTTCAAATCTTTCTCCCTGTGTTATTTCTCCTTCTCCCCTAAAAGACTGAAATTATTGAGGTTGGGATTCTGTAAAAGCCCTTTCTCTAATCCTAAACAATCAGTATGCTGATTTTTCACCTTCTCTCATGTGTAACTTTATATATTTTTGATATAAAAAGAAATAACTTTGCTAATTCTGGTCTGAGAGGGTTGTCACACATTGGAACAGGCTGCCCAGGGAAGTGGTTGAGTCACCATCCCTGGAGGTATTCAAAAAGTGCATAGATGAGGTACTCCGTAACAAGGCTTAGTGGGCATGGATGGTGGTTGGACTCGATGATCTTGAAGGTCTTTTCCAACCAAAATGATTCTATGATTCTATGATTTTCAATGCTACCCTCCTTCACTCTACAGAGAGAAGAAAAAGAGGGAAAAAAAGACATTCAACTCTCTTCAAACATCAGTGTTATTTATTTTGAGTGGTTTTTATAACCCGTATAATTGTATTTTACTACTTTTTTTCCTTCTGAAAGGATATATTTGAAAGATTTTTACCTCCAAATTAATAAGTCTATATCAAAATTGGTGTTGTTCCAAATTTGCTCTAAAAACAGAATGCAAGACCAATCACCTTTCACTACATATCAGTGTATGATACAAATTTTTAAGAAATATAACAATTAAAGGACACCACCAGCAAAAAATAATCAATGCTTGAGACTTGCAGATAGTGATACGAAGAGGTAGTTTTTAATCTTAAAATTCCTGGTACTTTAAACTTCCAGTGTTCAAACTAGTAACGAAGCAATACGTTTAGGTGACCGTTACTCTGTGACCAGTGCCAAATGTTTTTAATTAACTAGTTGGGCAAGCTTAAGAAAGCCTGCTGAGCAAAGATGTATGATGTCAAAGAGCTGTCTTCCTTTGCCACTTCTATTAGGCAGAGTCAGAAGTAGTAAAATCAATGGCAAAGGAAGAAGAAAATCAAACCCTTTCCTTTACAGCAGAAGTCAATCTGTTTATAGTGGAATTAGGTGCTAATGTTAGAATGGACATTTAAAAAAAAATGCTAATGAACACTCCAAGTGGTGATAAAATAAAAGGTGTTGTCAGCAATGTTTATAATCCCATGCTATACTCAAATGTATTTTTCTTTTTAATCAATAGTTTAGTCAAATTAAAATCAGATAAAGCTGAGAAAAATGAAAAATCCCACTTGAAAGTCATGGACGTTCTTATTCAACATGTACAACTGAACTGAAACACACTAGCACCCCTGTTACAGAAATACTATGGTCTTTCCAAAAGATTGTGCTTCCCTACATCAGTGATAGCCCGTGTGAAGTTCAGAAATATCTTTATTTGCTTTGGCATCATGAAGATGAAGAAGAAACATGGGTACTCCTGGCTACTTGCGCCCATTGCATGTTTATCATCAATGTAAATTAAAGAGGACATACATTAACAAACGAGAAACAGTATTAGGCAGCACACATTAACCCTGTCCTACTATACTTGCTTCTGTTGTACCTCTTTTGTCATATAAGTTACACCTATTCAGACATCAAAAGCCTTTATAGAAGTTGCCACAGGAAATTTTAAGTTCTACGCTGGCTGCCGTTTTGCCTCCCTGGCGTAAGATGCTAATTTCTGGGTTAAGGAGGTCTTTAGGTCAGCGTCCTATGCTAAGCGAGCGCCCTGAAGAGAGCTCAGAAACTCTGACTCGTCTCCTTGGGCTGCCGTGGGTTTGAGCGCTGACATCCCCAGTGGCGGTGGAGCCGCGCAGTGGGACGGGTACCCGGGGCACACGCACCCCACTCAAAAATGTTCTCTGCGCCAGCCAAGAGCACACCAGGGCACGCAAACAGTCCAGGCTGGACCTGTCCCTCTCCCCCTCTGCTGACACTGGGCCTGAAACAAAAGAAAAAGCAAAGCAAAGGAAGGAAAAGAGAAGGGGGAGTGGGCAAGGGGAGGGAGGGCAGGCTAGCTCTGTTTTACTGCTCATTCATTCCTCTGCATCCAATCACTCAGAGGCAGTAACTAGCTCAGCCCCAGGCTCCCCTTACATGCACAAAAGAAAAGCAATCCCATTCAGGAGGAGACCGTGAGTTATCGATCTCACGCTGAACGTTAAGTTCGGTTCAGCAGCGCTGTGAGCTCCCTCACACGGAAAGCTTATGTTTCCCACCAACAATGTTGTATGATACTCAGCTTTTTGAAAATGAAGTGTTGGGGTCTAGGGGTCAAGGGCAGAGACATCTCAGCTTTCACCCTGGGATTCAGGACACATTCTGGGTCATCATGAAGGGTAAGCCTGCAGGCATTAATCATACAGGTTCTGTGGATCTTGTTCGCCAGAGGGGCAGGCAATTTATGGTTGCTTCACTTTCTAGTTCAGACATTAGAAAATGAGCCATAAAGCCATCATTTCTTAATGTACATTAGATTTATTTTACCCATTCAAATTAATGAACAAAGTTTTTTGCTAACACAGTTTATAGTTCATTTATTTAGCTTAATATCCTCATTTGCAGAAATATGCAGAGATTTGTTTTTAATCACTGAAGAGATTAAGTCAAAACTTAAATGAAAAATTTATTTCTTATAACCTGTTTCACTCTCAAAAGTACCTACAGCCTTCCTTTATGTGTACGATTAATTACGCATAGCACTACCCCATGTGTAGACACTTTGTAGTCTATACAACTACTTGACAGAAAGCAACAGGGATTTTTTAGTTAGTTATTGGTAGCATAACGCAACCCCAAAACACTCAGTCCATATCAATTCCATATTAAGTTCTTACTTAAAAACTTAAGAAATGTAATATTTGGTCATTGTGTCTTTATGAGAGTTCCACATGCCAGAGTCTAATTGTGGCATAAGGATAATTTCTCATAAATTCCTCGGTAAGACCTGAAATGATGGTGTTTTTTTCTTTCACAAATATTCTTTCTTAGAGGTCTTTTATTAACCAAAAGACTGAGTAGGCATCAAAAAGAAGGAAGAGCTGGGTGAATATAGACATTTCAGAGGAATAAAATTAATTCACAGGAAAAAATATTTAAAATCCAATGAAAGTAGGAGTGCCTATTTAATGGGAGCCCAGAGCTGAGACACTTAGGGAAACTCCCTCACAATCTTAGTGTCTTTACTTCAATGCAAATTCATTTTGCCTGAGTAATAAGTACTGTGATACTGTCATTCCACGACCATGTTCATATAGTCAGTCACACTCTCCTGAAACAAAATGTCAGAAATGAGACATATGGTAATTCCATCAACTCAAACTTAAAAATTAAAAGTAGAATGATATGCTGACTAATGTTTGCTGAAAATTTAGTCTGTTATTCTTCTCAAAGCACCCTGAATCATACCAATGTTTTTATTCATTAAAAAAAAAAAATATCACTGAACATATGCTAACCAATTGAATTTTTGTGTTGATATTGAAGTATTCACTCTTTTCACTGAATATTATTGATTCACCATTCCCTGCATGTGATTGGTCTTCTGAATTATACAATGTTATTTTTGTCTATGATTGGATAACTAAAACTTTTCAAATGGGAAAATGAATTTTGAAAAGTTCTTCCTGACTAAAATACTTCTATTATGAGTAAGGACATGCATTCTAGATACAAGCATTATGAAATTTTATATACAGACAAATAGGAAAAAAACAACAAATCACCAAACAGAGAAAATCAAATACCCTGATTTCACTAATGAAAATTATAATGAAGATTTCTAATAATTGGTTTGATTTTTTTCTCAGCTGGAGATTTCTCTACTGTTTCCATCTGATGAATCTAAGATAAATACAGGGAAACATGAATTGTTCATGGTTTGACATGGAAATGCTTTTTCCATATTTCAAATGTGAGCCTCTCTCAGCTTTTAACCATAGCTACATTGCATGAATGTAATTACTTGAAGATAATTATTCTAAGTGAAAACTAAGAATTCTTTTTAGCACTACCTCTTTCTTCTCCCACCAGTTTGTTGCGTCTTCTTCAACCCCTTTTTTTCTAGTCTTTGTTCAAATGAAGATTTCTAGTTATTTAGGAGAAAGATTCTCCTTTTTCTTCTTGGACCCTCAAGCTCCGATGAGAACAGATAGGCATTAAAATTACATGACCACTGTATTTTCATTCACTGCAAATGGCTGTCAAGGATTTTTAAACATTTTATCTCCACTTCTAGTTAAATACATCTCAAATACCACAAATGCCTGTTCTATTTTCTTTTACTGGTTTCCTGAGAGGAAGATAGCTCAGGTGGAAGGAGAAAACAAATCCTATATTGCTCTCTGATTCAGTACTCAATATCCTGTAATCATGCAGAACAAGAGACACAAGCCAGACAGATGAGTGAATTTGTACTCTACTATATGGATCTGTTAAAGTCATGTATTAGCTTCAAAAGCAACTCTTCTTACATGAGAATTCTGGTAGCAGTATTTTAACATTAGTAGCACTGGTAGCACTCAAGTAGCATATTAACACTGGTAGTATGGATAACATTACACACTATGCGTTAAGAATACAGCAAAAGTTACAATGAGAATTTTCTTGCTGATTTTTGGCTAGTGTGGCACAAAATTGAAAAGAAATATTAAATATAAAGTTATCTGATTTATCTCTCCTACTTTTATTCTCGTATCATAAATGTTTGTATGATAATAGTTTTGTTGCTGTGTCACATATTTCAGTTTGCACATTTTTTCATACTTCCTTCATTTGCAGCTATGGGTCACACATGATTCAACCCATCTAGTCGCTTGATCATACTGATTCTAGTAAATTGTTAAAGAACGTTTGAGAAAAGTCATATGGTAATTAATTTATGTCCAATGTGTAAAAACTTTTCTGGGGAAACAGGAATCAAATGCCAACTCATCTCAGTATGCAATCTAGGCTTTATTTTATAGAAATATTAGTCAACAAGTGCTGGGAAGTCAGAGAAGATTTCAGTTTGTCTAGAATGGTTCCTAAATTTCGTATGAAATCAATGAAAAGAAGTCATAGCTACCTTCAGTTTGTATAGTAGTATGCTTCCATTGACATAAAGGAAATCAACAGAAAATGCTAAAAGTTAATATCCTACCTACTACACCTAACATTTCCTTGTGTTTCAATGTTTCTTGTCTTCTGAGCATCACTGCCTGCCCACAGGCTATCTGATGAGGCGTGAGATTTCCAGCTAGATCATGGAACCTTACAATAAAACTGAGAAACTATTGTTGAAACAGATTGTGCAGATGGAAGACTGTTCCTAAAATCAAACTTATAATACATATAAAAAGGCAGAAGCTAAAATTCAGTCTGAAATGCAGTGTAGTCCAAAAATTAATCTAAACTGAGTAGGGAAAATTCTTGTCTTAAAAAACCAAACAAAACAAAAATATTAAAAGTAAAACATGTGAGTCATCCAGATTACACGCTGAAGAGTGGGGTAGAATAATTTTTTGGTAGTTAATTATTTTTTTTTCTTCCCCTTATGATTCTGAGCCTTAACTCTTACCTGAACAAAAAGTCAGGCAGTTTGATTAGCCACTGGCTTCCCTCTTGACGATAATTATGATTTCAGTTATGAAATATGCCTTTTTTCTTCTCCCCAATTCATGGCTGCAGTCGCTTTTTTACAGTTTCTCACTGCTTTGCTCTATATTTGAATTTTTCTTTGTATAAAGACAGTCTGTTTGAGTTGCCCCTCAGCTACTACCCCCTTTAACCTCAGACCATGACCTCTTGTTTTGCAGCTAGTTACTATCTCTGCTGCTTGCTGGTATCAATTTGTTTCCGCTTCATTCGGGATCAGTCATTTGGACTCTTGATCTCTTACTGTGCCTTCACTGGCAAGCATCCTTCAGTACCCTGTGAAGGGAAGAAAACCCCAAACTTAAATGAAACGAAACTGCAGCAGGTAACAAAAATGTAATGCCAATCCCCCCACCTCTTTAAAGATGATTTAAGAACAGATAATGTTTATTTACAGATTGTGAGCTAATATATGAATAACAGATCACTGTGGGGTCAAATGACAGAGCTCTTAAATTTCAGGAGGCAAATTTTAGCTGAGAGTAAAAGGCATTAAATATAACCTACCACCATGGCATATCTGCTTGCTGTAGGAATATGGCATAAGCAAGAAATGGAATTTTAAACCTAATCTGTCACTACACGGAAATGGTAGGATATTCTTTTCTCCTTTCAAAGTGAATACACAGGAAGTATGATAAAACTGTAGGGAAATGCATTGAAAAATGGACAGAATGTATTGAAATGCTTACTTTGTATGAAAAGTAAACTTCAGTTAAAAACTAAAGTGACCATGCTTAAATAAAGAAGAAAATTAATTATTGCAAAAGATGGATTTTAGTGATATAATTTTAATTATTTGAATAAAACTCTGTTTATTATCTCCCATAGGTGTTTCTGATGATTCATCGGCATGTTGTTTGTAGGAAGTCAACAGAAAACTAAATAAGACATTTGGGTTTTTAATATTCTCGTCATAAACTTGAATTACACTTACCCAATGAAGTAACAAGACTGACACATTATCTTTTATTTGACTAATCATTGCTAAGCACAACACTTGAATATTGAGTAATAAGCTATAGATTTTTTAAG
This sequence comes from Haliaeetus albicilla, assembly GCF_947461875.1. Classification (NCBI taxonomy): domain Eukaryota; kingdom Metazoa; phylum Chordata; class Aves; order Accipitriformes; family Accipitridae; genus Haliaeetus; species Haliaeetus albicilla. The sequence goes on along the minus strand of NC_091497.1, from coordinate 3,548,702 downwards.
GAAAATGAAATAAATTTGTGAAAGAAAATAATTGTTTGCTGACATAGTTATAAAAAAATTAATTGAATGAATTATTTATTATGATTATTTGCTCAGTTCCAATAACAGTCCTGCCTTGTCAGAATTCAGCAAGGGGAAATTATGTAGACTAATAATTTGGCATACTTCATTGAATTCCCAATCCTTCTACTTCTTCCCCAGTCATCAACATTAGACCGAATCTTTCTAATCATTAGACAATACACACTCTCCAGTCACTGGAATGCTACCTGTTATACTCTTTTATTATTATTTTCTGCAGTATTTTAACTGTCATGGAAACAAGAACAGACACATATAAAAATATTTTTATCTCTGCCAGGCTACAGTCAATAGAACGCACTCATACAGTTTAACGAGTACCACATACTGTATGTACAGGAACAACAGTATTAGTTCAATTATATAATATCTTGATTTAAAATTATGTTTAGGCCTTTAATAAGGTTTTTAGAATTTTTAGTATGAATCAGATATTTCTAGAAAGCTAGGCACAATAAGACTGACATACCCAGTTGTGAGGAAATCTGTAGTAGTAATCTTGGTTTCTGAGAACATAACCTTACAGATAATATTACTAATGTCTCTTATAGAATGTTCTGATATAATAATCCAGTTCTTCCTTCTTCCCTGCCTTCCATTCACATATATATCCTCATCTAATGGGCACCCATAATTTATTAATCCACATATTGAAATTCAATGGAAATTCTGGAATCTATTCCTGGATAGATTTATGGTGGCCGTTTTGCCTGGGGGAACAAGACAGTTTATGTGAATGGAAAGGAGATGTGCTGCATCGCTTGCAATCAAGGCAAGAGAATGAACCTTTAACCATTTTAATTTATTAATATAGATGCAGCAAAACACTCCAATCAGGACACTCATACAGAATCCCCTATGCAATAATAAAATAAAGTTTAACTAAAAACTTTCTTTAATTTTATGTCATACTGTATAGAAAAGCTGAGAAATCGTGACTGGAACTTTTAAATGAACGTGCAATCTCAGAAATATTTGAGTAGCCACCATTTGTCCTACTTCAGGTGCCAAGTTCCTATGTTTCCGTATAGAAAGGAGAGCTGTTTAATAACTGTGGCCCAGTTTTTAGCTATTGCATAAAATCTTTTTCCTGTAGTTCTCATGCCAAAACACTGAGAGTGCCAGCATAGAAATGCACTTTTATATAATGACATATAAGAATGTTTCTGAAATCCACATTAATTATTTCCACAACTACCTCTTTGTTCATAAATTTAGTAAATATATAATATTAAAAGAAATCAAGCAAATTAGTCATGTCTCTTATGAGTTATATGCCATTCTTTTAAATGGCTCATAATCCTATTTCATGTGCTCCATTCAAACGATTATTTTAACTATTGTATGCTTCTCAGGTTAGTTTTGAATCTTTCATAGCTCCTTTCTTAAACTGTTAGAGAGAAGCATGTTTAGTCACCTCTGTTACTTCATTAGCCTTAATGAGTTATCAAAAATATCTGCCAATGACTTTTTTATTTCCCCAAACATGTCACAGAACAATTTATCTGAGCCTGGTGCTTTATCATCCTTTAATCATTCTAATTTTGCAAACACTTTATATGATCTGGGGCTCATAAAACTCTTGTTGTAGTTCACTTTCACAGAAAATTTATTCCAGACTTTAGGTTATGGCCTACAGCTGCACTCATAAATATCAAGGCAAAGAATTCATTCATGCTAAATTACCTTCCAGAGATGTGCGGAGTTATTCATACCACTCAGAAGAACACCAAAATTCGTATTTCTGCCAGGTTCCACAGAAATAGAATATACAAGATTGCCAGTTCAAACTTCTTTGCCAATATGTTTTGGAAGCACGGAAAACAGTCAAACTCCACACAAGACTGCTGCTGAGAATATTCAAACAGCTCTATTAATGATTGTCAAACTTTAAAAGTCTACTTTATCCAGATATACAAATTTTAACTGAAGTCTAAATAAAAGTACTATAAATAAACTCAAGGAGTTGTGGGAAAGCTAAAGCAGGAAAGTTAAAGCTTCCAGAACTGTAGTTCGGGCCATTTGAGTACATACTTAGAACATCCTTTCCTTTGTTTGACCTAAGTATAATGAGAAGCCCAGGAAAGTGTCTGAATAAAATTGAAAAATATGAATTGTCAACTTGATTTTCATGCAAGCTCTAAGTTGTGAACAAGCAGAAAATAAAAACAAGTCCCAAAATGCAAAGTACATAATAGAAAAAAAATTGAAAAAAACCTGGCTGTTAACAAAAAACAATTCCAGTGACCTAGTGGGAAGCCTTCATTGCACAGGTGTTAGTGTCAGCTAGAAAACCAACACATCAGCGTTCACTGGAAATTTGCCTCTAGTAAGTAGTAACAACTTACCCCTGCAGAATGAATATATTTTTTATAACATTCATAATTAATTCTATCTTAACAAGGAACAATTTGTATACACTATTAGTCTTTTGAAATTATTAAAACATTTATAAAGAGCAGAAGAATCTGGGGATTAATTCGCTAAGAATAGTGTCCAATTTAAAATTAAAGCATCAAGCATCACAGCAAATATTTGGGATATAATCACTGTGTTTATACACTAATGAATGCATTGGAAAGGATAAGGTTATACATAACATTAAATAACAGAGCTTTAGTTTATCATTATTTAGGGATCATGTGGTGCAAATTCTTTTAAATCCAGTACTGTAATTTGCCATGTCTGAAGGTGAGAGTAAACTTGCTCAGCAGTATAGCCTGCTTATCCCATGCTGTTTCGGTATATAGGTCCTTATTTCATTCTCTTCACTCACGGGGCATGAGCCAGTAGAAGGTTTTTATTGCTGTTTCTGCTCTTGTTTCCTGCGAGAGCAAGGAAAAAGTGTGAGGGGGGGGGGGGGAAATCTTGGTTCTTACCAGGGACCTCTGCTTCTGAAGCAATTCAGTGGTTACAGTGTTTTTAGAGAACCTACCTTGGTTTGTGTCTGCTTCCCTAACACAAACTCCCACAATTTTTAACAGGCAATTCTATAGTAATATCACCAATACCATGATCCATCTTCTTTTGTGATCCTTAGGTCATCAGGGACTTCCAGGAATACCTGCCTCCATGCCGACTATACACAGCAAGTCCACCGGCTGGAGACCTTCCATCTGCTGAGGTTCTGCTACCCAACCCTGCTCTAATTCTCCGGTGCCTTCCAGGTAAAATGGCATGCCTTTGCCCAAATACATTTTCTTCTCCTCTTTGCAGGTATAAAGCAAAGTACCAATTAAAATTTCTTCTTTTTACATGTTTTTAGAGAAGTTTCCTGTAGAAGACATGAAATAGATTATATATGGCTATATGAGATTCAAAACTAAAAGATTTTCACAGAGGAGATTTCACCAGTAAAAAGAAACACCAAAGACAAAGTGTGTTTTAAAACTTTTAGAGGAGTGAAATTTAGTCAACAATAAATAAATTCCCTTCAGCAACTCTACAACAAATTTTTATGCTGAAGGTAGATAACTACACTCTCAAACAAACCAAAAGAAAAAAGAACAGCAACAAAAAATAAAGCTGTTTTTTGGTATGGTTTGGGGTTTTTGTTGTTTTGTGGTTTTGTTTTTTTTTCCCCAGATAGTGCTATTGCTTTTTTTTCCTGTTTGTTCAGAAATAATTGTGCCTTCTCTATTCCCTGCAGTAAATTAGGACTTCCTAAAATTATCTACCTAGCAAGTGCTAGACCCAGGATCATCTCTCGCCCCTCCCAACCATATCTCACCTCTCCCAGGATAGTGCTTGAGATGCTAGATGATGAAGTACTGGATGGGGTAGGACTAAATCTTAGCTTAATTGGCACAAATGTTGTTTATGCAGCCACTCTGATATTTAAGAAAAAAGAAAGGTAAAATTACCCAAAAGTAAAATGGGATGTTGAGGGTAACTAAGAAAAATATTTTTTATTTCTTTTCTTTGTTGGGTTCTATGCTTAAATGGCTGCAGCTTATGGCCTGGCATCCATTGGCAGATATTCAGATAAAGTCACATGGCTCATCAGTGACTCATCAGAGTGGCTAATAAGTTATTCAATACAGTGTGCATCCAGTTAAAGCAATAGGCTTCTACTTCTTCATTTGTTCTTTTCAGAGACACAGATTTTGCTGAATTTGTGCAAGAAAAAAAACCACAAAACAGACTACATGAGAGGATTTTCATGATTCCAGATCACCCAAGGAGGCACTGGACTATCTAACTGTGGGGACTGCTGATCAGGCAGGATAATAATTAGTAGATGTGTTTAAGTGTGCTTTATCTTGAAGGCAAAACCATCATACCTGAATATTTTTGTAAGACACCATCTAAGTAAAATGGAAAGAATTTCTACTGTTGCCCTTGAAGCCATTTGGGAAAGCATTGAACAGTCTCTGAGCCCCAAGAAGTTGGGGAAAAGGGAAAGAGAGAACATTATTTTGTCAGAACCTTCCTTTGGGTAAAGGAAAAAAAAAAATCAAACAAACAAGAAGCTTTCATTTGGTCTTTGCGCTAAAACTTCTATACCTTCATATATGCATGAGCAGAGATATGGTTCCCCAAAGTCTGTAGAACTGTTCAGTCCAGGACAAATTCCCTTCATCTAAATTTTCAGTAATATTTTCTCTTCTAAGATATGCAATCCTGGTACATAATGTGAAGAGGAAAAGAAGGATTTAGTAACCAGAATTTCAATAGCTTGCTTTGTGTACCACAGTTCACAGAATGTCCCAGTACAAATCATCAGGGAATCAAAATACATCACCAGTGAAAAGGACACTATTTCTGAGCTCATTTCTATCAGCAACTATTCAAGGACAACTGTAACAATGCAAAATTATATCATGACCATAGCAATAGCATAGAGGCTATCCATCTCAAAGTAAGATCTTCAAAAGCATCTAGTCATGACAGTCACTGATGGTCTGAACACTTATTTAGATTCAGGGGTGGAGACTTTTTTTCTTGTGGTCAGGAGAAAAGAAGAAACTGAATTATTGAAAAATAATTTAGTAATAAGTAAGACACCATATCTCTTTTTTTTTTCACAGCCACAAATAATAACTCATGTTCAGGGTGAAAGTGTTTCTGAAATAACTATCAGATGTTTGATCTAACAGTATAGTATCATCTACTCTTTGGCTGCAACCTTCCTTACACTAGAAGATGAAAAGGTCTGACAAGCCGTGACTACCTATGCAATATAATAAAAGAGGCCTTTAGAATAGAGTACTTATTACTGTTGTAATAATAATATGTTGTGCAAAGGATACACAAAACCTAAACCATAAAATTTCAAATGCACAGAAGCAGAAGAGTAGCTCTCTGAAACACATCTACTGTACAAATATCAGAAAATACATACTGGTTATTAATGAATTGAACACAAATGTGTCATTATTCCCTTGTAATTTATTGGGGGGGGGGTAAACATTATACAGCAACATTTTGGCTGAGGATCAGTCTCAATACAGGGAGACAAATGAAGTGATACAAATAGAAACATTCGTAATAATTAAGGACTATGTAACAATTTTGTTAAGCTTTTTTAAAATGTCCATATCAAAGTAGAATTAAAAAAAAAAAAAGGGGGGGAGGGGGGAATTAAACATACTGCTAGGCTGAGACAAATCTGTGTTTCTAGGTTTGTGATTTGTACAGTTGTTTGAAATCTGCAAAATGCAAGGTCATTAATTTTTTTTTCCTTCTCCCAAAAAGACAAAATTAAAAAAAGAAACCCAAACCCTAAAAATATTTATGTAATGGAAATTCTTAAATATCTAATGATAAATGAAAGTAACAAAACAAGATGTTTCAGACTATAATCCAAGTACAACCTAAAATCTTCTAAAAGGGAAGAATTTAGACCAAAAAACATTTAATTTGTTACTTTTAAAAATCTGTCAAATATTTAACAAAAAGAAATATTTCAATGAATTATTTCTAATATGAAAAATATTATTCAGATTAAGTATTATTATGTTATTGTTGTTGCTGTTGTTGTTATTGTTGTTGAGTCTTAATTGGTCACAAAAACATGAAGACTTTATCCATCATATAAGATGCCTCAATAGATTTGCTTGGGAATTGATCAGTGTTCTAGCTGAGGATGGAAATAAAAAAATAATCACAATACACTGGCAAGTGTTGTGGCAGTATTCATTTATTCTTGATGCTTATAGATTTTTACAAGTCTCCTACTAAAACCTTCCCCTCTCAAAGTTCACAGGCTCTTATCCTTAGCCAAAATTACTACTATCATCTATTAGTTCTGGCCATAGGACTGAAATTAGTCTTCATCTAGTAAAATGTTCTTCAGCCACTGTAAATGGAAAAGGAACAGAGTAAAAGTAACCACTACTTTTTAATTTTTCACCATGGCTGGAGCTGATATAAGGAGAAAGATGGACTTTAAATATCCTCTGAAGAGCTTGGGGGAAAGACATCTAGAGGAAATGAGAATTTAGAGGCAGAATGATGTGTTATTATTAATAAGAGAAATTAAGAAAGCAGAAAGAAGTGTGATGAGCAAGAGACAGAATGAAGGGAAATATCTTGTCAGGAAAAAAAATAAACAACTGATGGGACAGAAGCCTGTGAGAGAAACTGAAGTCATGAAGCAGTTACAAATCTAAAGAGCAAGTAATGCTCGATGAGATGGCTGTGAAGCATACTGTGTACCCAGCCATGATATCAATGACCTTGCAGCTCAAATATTATTATGCCATAGCCCCCCAGCCCCAACCCCAACCCCAGTAAGAGAGGAAATAAACAAATTCCCACACTAAATAGTAAATTTTCATTTCTACAACTTCAATTCTTTACAATTTTGTTTGTATATTTAAGCTTGAAATTGATGCAGTGGCTTGTGATTATGCTTCTGCCTGAATTTCTTTTTTGCTCTAGTCAAGCAAAATCCTTAGGTAGAGCCCATAATTCTTTCTTTCTTCATTTCCTCTTCTTCTACTGTAAGATTTCTCTATTTATTTATTTATATTTTTATTTATTTTAGTCCAATATTCAGGTAAAGAATGAACTAAAACAAGGATTCAAAATTAAGTTCGCAATCTAACACAGATGAATAAGAAAAGTTTTCAGTATCAAACAGAATTTGTAAGGCCCATGGAGGGTCTTCAACTATCACAGTAGGTAATAAAGCAAATAAATCTTAGCAGAAGTAACACTTTCATTGTATTATATAATGCTAATTATCAGAACTATGAAGCATAAAAATTACTGAATTCTAAATAGTAACTGCAGTTATCTATACAGTTACAGAACTGTAAAGATAACAAGAATTTTCTGCTCCAAAATAGCATTCCTCTCATGATTCGCACTGTCCAGAAGCATAACAAGCATATATATAAAGCATATGTAAAGACACTTAAATTCTGTGTCTTTAGGTGTAATACTGCTTCTATGAACATATTGCTTAGGTGAAAATCTCACTGGAACCTTTCCTTACATCATTATTTTATACAGATCCAGACCAAACAGCACTATTCACATGGCTAATCCTGTGGAGATTTACAAGACCACCTGCAATTGTACGTGATTGAAGAATCAGGACTTATTCTTATAGCATTAAAAAAAGAAAAAGGCAAAAAAACAAACCCACCAAACAAACAAAAAACCCCAAACCCCTCAAACCTGTAGATATCTAAGTAGACATTCAAACTGTCCTAAGATATAATAGTAAGAAAATAATTTTAGGACATTTCCCAGTATAATTTGTATCTACCATGTAAGTACGACGCATCTTTCTATTCTCATGATTCTCTTACAATTGTGCTGCTAGCAAATTCATTCAGCTACCAGTATTTTTTTCTTGTCACAGTCTTTGCCATTAGAATAAGATTTTGCATTTCTGAAGTCTAATCTATCATGTCCTAATTCCCTACAAAATAGTGGAAAAGTATCTTCAAAAAGTGTCTCAGAATAAATCTATTTTCATGAAAAAAAGACTTAAATGAGAGAAATTGTGCAAAATTAAACTATTCTCAAGGCAATCTTTGTACTTTAATGAAAACTGAAAATGCTACAAAATTTCTGCAGTCCTTTGACAAAGATGACAATGAGAATAAAAAAAAACCAACACATGAAAAAGACAAATGATAAGACGTTAAGCAGCTATTGGTAAGGTTCTAACCTTACTTTTTATTTCAATAGGCTATTCTTGAGGGTAGACTGAAATTCTGGGTTTGTGGTGTTTCGTTATTATTTGGTAGGGTTTTTTTGGGGGGAAAGTGTGGGGTGGTATTTTTTAGAAATACATTTTTCTATTTTCAAATTATAGTTTATCTGCCACAGAAGCTTTAGCTATCTTTATCAGCATTTTATTAATAAATGACTGACTCCAAAAGGATCTAATGCATTCAGGTATCTTTCTATAAACATAATACTTCATATGGACTTCCACTTTGGGAGACATATAACATTAAAATCAAATAGTTTGGCCATATTTGAGCAGCTAGAAGTCAATAGAAAGCATCATAAATCTAAAGAACATGACAGACAATGCTTTAGCAAACATAAAGAATAAAGCTCAGTCTTTGTGTTTGTTGAGTCAAAGGCCAGCTTTCTGAATCAAACAAATAAAGTAGTACAGATTTATGCAGCATTTGTGTAAGCCTTGAATACAACACTGACCATGTCAAGCTGATGATGCCTCAGGGCTTTGATAAACATCACCAGTTTTCAAGCACAAGAAAAGTGGGATTTTTGAACCAGGGTTCAAAGAATCTAATTTTTTTCACATAACCTAGGAAAATTAGAAGGTTAGATGTTAGCTCTGCTGTCAAAAATAAAAAAAAAAAAACAAAATAAATGGGCAAGTAAGTTCATATTTGTGGCTAGACCAAAGAACAAACACTGATGTTACAAGTATCTACACAATCCCTCTGTGACTTCACATGCAGGTATAGTTGGGTATGACGCACAGCTAGGGCCTGACTTATGGTGAGGGGGGGTTGCACCTTCTACTGTTGAGGGAATGGGAAAGGTAAAAATGACAATGTCTGTGGGAAGAGATACCTCACAAGGAGTAGTTGCCATGAGGCTGGTTTTTCAGGCTTCTGCCATGGCAAGTGTAAGCTGTAAGGATATTGGGGCTGCAGACAAATGACTAGGCTGCTGTCTCACCCCTGGCCTTAGGTTACGCTGTGGAGCAGGATGTGAGCAACTACTGAACATGAACTGGTGGACATGTCACATGGTTTGGTAGGACTTGGCAGTGTTAGGTTAACAGTTGGACTTGATGATCTGAAAGGTCTTTTCCAACCTAAATGATTCTGTGATTCTAAAAAGCTGCCAGAGGTAACTGATAGCATCATGAGGAAAAACTGGATAGCATGGGTGAGTAAGGGGGAGTTACCTGAGAAATGGCTCAGCTTTGTACATAATTGAGGGGGAGCACTGGGAAAACTTTTGGAGAGAAAAAGCTTTTAAGGCCAGCAGTAACCTAGGCAACCATATCAGCAATAACATACAAGGCTGAGATTGCCAACATAACAATATCAAAAATACCTAATTTTACTACAGATATGTAAAACCAGGACCAACATAGAATCACAGAACCATCACAGAACAGTTTGGGTTGGAAGGGACCTTCAAAGATCAAATAGTTCTGCCCCTTCTGCTGTGGGCAGGGACATCTTTCACTAGGTCAGGCTGCTCAAATCCCCATCCAACATGACCTTGAACGCTGCCAGTGAAGGAGCATCCGCAACTTCTCTGGGCAACCTGTTCCAGTGTCTCACCACCCTCATTGTAAAAAAATTTCTTCCTTATATCTTATGTAAACCTACCTTCTTTCAATTTAAAACCGTTATGCCTTGTCCTATCACTACAGCTCCTGGAAAAATGTCTCTCCCCATCTTTCTTATAAGTCCCCTTTATATATTTAAAGGCTGCAATAAGGTCTCCCCAGAGCTTTCTCTTCTCCAGGCTGAACAACCCCAGCTCACTCCGCCTTTCTTCATAGGAGAGGTGTTCCAGCCCTCTGACCATTTTCATGACCCTCCTTGGGACTCACTCCAACAGGTCCATGTCTTTCTGGCACTGGGGACCCCAGAACTGGACGCAGTACTCCAGGTGGAGGCTCACCAGGGCAGACTAGGGGGGCAGAATCACCTCCCTCGACCTGCTGGCCACGCTTCTTTTTATGCAGCCCAGGATATGGTTGGCTTTCTGGGCTGTAAGTGCACATTGCGGGGTCATGTAAAATTTTTCATCCACCAGTATCTCCAAGCCCTTCTCCACAGGCCTGCTCTCAATCCATTCATCCCTCACTCTCTATAGATATTGAGGATTTCCCCAGCTCAGGTGCAGGACCTTGTGCTTGACCTTGTTGTACTTCATGAGGTTAAAAAAAAGAAAAGCAATTAGGGGCAGGATCAGGGCAGAGAAAGGGAGATGCAAGGGCAATGCAAGGAGGGTCAGTAAACAGGAAGAAGTAATACAAAGCAAATAATGTAATCAAAACCATCTGGAGGTAAATATCTATGGGGTGGCTCTGTGCATGACTGCAGCAGCTGAAGGAGAACAATAAATCAAACCTGTTTCTTCCAGCATATTATGTGTCAAACTTCTGCAGTGAGGAGAATGGGTGAAGGTGCAGACAAAGATACCATGAGATAAGCGAGTTAAGCATCCCAGTATCACTTTGTCAGGCCTGATGGCTTTGGGATCTCTAGCATCTTCCTAAGACATATGATCTTTTTCTACTATTGGCAGCTTCCTGTAGAGTAGGCAATTGGCTGTCTAGAATAGACACCAGTAGGATGATGGGGAATTAAACCTTATCCATGCTGAGCTTGACCAACTAGGATGTCAGAAAGGCTGCAGTTTTACCATTTGGAGAAAGTAGATGGGCTAGCATAAAGCTGCAGTAGTTAAACTTGTATTTACAGTAAAGAAAGGGAAAATGAACCAAGAACAAAGCCCTGTAGAGTTTCAGCAGAAAATGGAAACTGAGTTCTCTGAAGGATCTTTCTGAAGTTGGTTAATACGAGTCATGAACACCAAAGGAAAGGACTTAATATGCAAGTGTCATGGTTTAACCTCAGCCCGCAATTAAGCACCACACAGCCCCTCACTCACCTCCCTCACAGTGGGATGGGGGAGAGAATTGAAATGGTAAAAGTGCAAAAACTTGTGGGTTGAGATAAAGGCAGTTTAATAGGTAAAGCAAAAGCCGTGCAAGCAAGCAAAGCAAAACAAGGAATTCATTCAGCACTTCCCATCAGGTGTTCTGCCATCTCCAGGACAGCAGGGCTCCATCATCCCTAACAGTGACTTGGGAAGACAAACAATGTGCCCCCCTTTCTTCTTCTTCCCCCAGCTTTATATGCTGAGCATGACGTCCTATGGTGTGGGTTGTCCCTTGGGTCAGTGGGGGTCAGCTGTCCCGGCTGTGTCCCCTCCAGCTCCTTGTGCCCCCCCAGCCTGCTCGCTGGTGGGGTGGGGGGAGAAGCAGAAAAGCCCTAGGCTCTGGGTAAGCCCTGCTCAGCAACAGCTAAAACATCCCTGGGTTATCAGCACTGTTTTCAGCACAAATCCAAAATATAGCACCATACCAGCTACTAGGAAGAACATTAACTATCCCAGCCAAAACCAGCACAGCAAGTTAACTAAGATGTTAAGAAAATGGAGATTAGACTAAATCAGAGGTTTAATCAGAACAGAAAGACTAAGAGTGTAGGACAGAAAAAAGAGTAAAAAGGGGAAGAAAGTTGTGGGAAGTCTGCAAACAAGAATCTGAGAGCTCTGCATCATGGTATTCTCTGTAGAAAGTAAATACAGAGAGAAAGAGAATAGCTGTAGTTACAGTTGTCAGAGCCAGGAAAAGCATACAAACCTTTTTGCAAAGGTGTCGTGGTTTAACCCCAGCCAGCAACTAAGCACCACGCAGCCGCTCACTCACTCCCCACCAATCCAGTGGGATGGGGGAGAAAATCAGGAAAAGAAGTAAAACTCCTGGGTTGAGATAAGAATGGTTTAATAGAACAGAGAAGAAGAAACTAATAATGATAATGATAACACTAATAAAATGACAACAGTAGTAATAAAAGGATTGAAATGTACAAATGATGCGCAGGGCAATTGCTCACCACCCGCCGACTGACACCCAGCCAGTCCCCGAGCGGCGAATCCCTGCCCCCCACTTCCCTATTCCTAAACCAGATGGGACGTCCCATGGTATGGAATACACTGTTGGCCAGTTTGGGTCAGGTGCCCTGGCTGGGCGTGAGAAGCTGAAAAATCCTTGACTCTAGTCTAAACACTACTGAGCAACAACTGAAAACATCAGTGTTATCAACATTCTTCACATACTGAACTCAAAACATCGCGCTGTACCAGCTACTAGGAAGACAGTTAACTCTATCCCAGCTGAAACCAGGACAAAAGGTGAGGCCATAAACCACAAATAAATAAATAAATGACACAGAAAATAGGACTGAAAGACATTGCTAAGTATTAGTTCAACCCATCCACAAACTATTAAGTTTCTATCTATCTCCAATGAGCTGGGGTAGAGTAGATTGGTTTAAATCCTGAGTTAGTTACCTACTGTTAATTTAGTAAATTTGAGTGAAAAGAATCTGAATCTTAACTTTCAACTTTTTTTTAATTTAAATTCTGATTCAGAATATGCTAATACTGAGGAAGTCATATGTGAGAAAGCAGTAGCACTTCTAGCCTGAGCACTAAACCAATTTTTTTCAGCCAATTCCAGCTAAAGAAAATTGCATTAAAAACCTGAAACTAAAACAAAGCAGGTATTAGTCATGAAGACTGGAGAAAGAAATTGCAACTAAACGTATGAGGAAATTTTGTACTTAACTTACTGATACGTCAATTGCAATATAAACCAGTAGCCGGAGAAGAGGTCAACTAGTTCCTACATTCAAGAAATCATCTAGAGCAGATTAAATTGTAATACTACTCTCCACATAGACTGTAAAGACACTAAAAAAGTAACATTTGAAGAAATGTGGAAAATTGAGAAAGCCTGACACACAAAAGAAGAAAAGTGGACAATCTTTTGCCAGTGTGTACCCCATAATGTGGAACATATGTGAAAGTGTCAGTCAAGAGACAGTATTTAAAAGCATTGCAAATGTTTATAAAAGGAGAGCCTGAATCAAATAAGTTTTATGAAAATGCTAGGAAGTAGTCCAACCTCAAGGACAGTGAAGGAGTCCAAATGTTACTCTGGACCTGTATAGGGTTGGATCTTTTAATTCTATGTTAAAATGCAAACCCAGACAGCAACCAAAGATGTCTAGAAACTAAGATTGCTCCCTAAAAGCTTGTTTATAAATAAATAAATCAACAAATAAAAGCAAAACTAATGAGCAGTAACAGAGGAAAGTAATAAATTTAACTCAAGGATTACTTCACAGTTCCTTGTCACTGCATAAATTTCTAAAATGTTTTTTATAGAGTGGGAGAAGAAAGCAACATTTACTCTTTTTGCCTGGTTTCCTAAGGAAAGAAATATGTGGTTATTCTATCTATAGACTCCCTTCAGTAACGATTTGGTTCACTTACCCATTTTGAACACACTTGATGAGGCCTCAGAACTAATTCAATTTCTACACATTTTTTTATTATAGAAGGAAAAAACTAAATGACTGGCTCACTGAAGGCAAGTGAAGCAGAAACCAGACGTTATAACTTTCTGTTTAGTGCAGCTGGCCACTCAGCATATTTGTAAATTTGAACTCTCCAGTAGACTTTGGTCTCTTGTATGCTGCCTTTCCTCAGAGATTGGTGAGGAAGAATAAGATACTCCGTGATGGTACAGAGTACTGAGAAATAGTCGCAAGACCATAGGAAACAAGACTTTATGAGATAGCCAGTTGTAACTTTTTTTTTTTTTAAATGACTGGGAAAATAGTAATGTTATGCAGAGATTTTTCCCCAGGAGGCCTTATTATAATTTGGGGGGTGGGGGGGGGGTGGTAACTAATACAAACTTGATAAGCTTTTAATTTTCTTTTTTCTTTTTTTAAATGTGCCATCACAAATAAGGCATGGTGAGAAATCATAATATTTAATGGTATAAGAAAATAATTAATGTTAAATATGCTACTATACATATGCATTGCTTAATTTCTTTGAACCTTTGGAAAGTGGACATACTATCTCAAATATTTTCCTTATATATCAATAGTATGTGACAGAGGGTGAACTATAATACAACTTTTATTTGTTTAACATTCAGACATGATCTTTTCTGGTCTGTTTTATGCAGGGATTTTTTCCCTTTGGAGTTAAAAAAGTCTCACTGAAACAGAAACAAGTGATTTATTTTTTCTTTTTTGTTGTTGCTGGTTTTGTTTTGTTTTGTTTTGAACAGACTCAAAGGTTAGGGCAACAAGTGAAAAAGAAAAGAGAATCTCTGCCCACAACAAGGCTGCCAAGTATGGCCAACCAATATTATGGCAGATCATCATTCATAAAATTAATCCCCTTGAATGAGGTATGCAGAGGACGAACATCCTGAGTGGACAGAAGACATATGTACTATACACTCTATTAAACCCCCTCAATTTTGGTTCATAATCACCCTTCTGTCTTGAGGCTGAATATGAGTTCTACAAAGACAAGCTGTTTTTTGAATCAAGACTTGGATAAGGAATGTTCATGCTTAGGGAGTAAGGGAAGAAATGGAAAAGAGAGAGAGCAGTGCCTGGAAACCTGTCACTGAGGCTGAACAGTAGATAACTTTATGCATGAAGAGTATGACTTGAAGAGTATCTGATACTCAGTCCTAAAGAGAAACAATCTGAATCAGCCAATGTAGTTTTACATTTTATTTTAAAGTGAGATGAGCCAAAACATGAGTATGTTAACTATAAGCTCATAAACCCCATGTCTGAGGTACTTAGTTAAGACTCACAGATATGCTTAAAAAGTCTTTTAGGCATCACTTTCAAGGACTGAACTATACAATACATTCTGCTTCATCTTGCATCTCATGAATTTGCACTAATAACATGGTTTGATAGATTTGTCCAGTTTTAAATTTCAGTTGAAAATTCCCATTCAAATCAATCCATTCATCAGGATGTTTATATTCACAGAACAATCAGTGACTCAGATGAGTGAAAACCAAAATAAAAGGCTGTGGAGTTAAGTCTGGAGCTAAAATCCTAAGGCACAAACAAATTTTTATTTTTTCTGACATTAAAATACATTGATGGGATAAATAAGAGGATTGTAATAAAAATATAGTCCAACATTTTCAGAAAGAACAGAGATCACAGAAGAAGACCTATGAAAGGTACAATATGCTTCTGCATAGGTGTTCTGAAAACAGAGGAAGACAGGACTCTTGGAGGTTCATGGATATGTGGAAAGAATATAGGCATCTTCACCACAAGAGCAGTTACTATTGTGAATAACTAACAAAATCATCAAAAGCATAAGACATGCAAGGGATTGTAAGTACTCATTCCTGAGGGATCTCTGAATGTAGCAAACAGAGATGATTCTTGACTCATCAAATACTTTGAATGACTGACTTAGTGATAAGATATATTTCTGATATTTTTTTCTATATACAGAACATTAAAAGCAATTATTAAAAGAAATTCTAATTGGTGAATACCTAAATGAGATTAAGAAATGTCAAGAGCATGAATATGAAATAAGAATACATTATATGATCCTCAAAAAATTAAGACATTTGAACAACAGAATTAAAAAAAGTCTGAGAAGATAGTTTTATGGAGCACCAGAGAGTTGCAGGGAAACAGACATTAAGAGACCTCAAAAATACATTAAGAGCAGCAAAAGCACATATATTCCCCCCAAATAAATAATATTCAGGTATCTGTTGACTAACTAATGAACTCTTCATTGATCTGAAAAAAAAACCCCAAGGAAATATACATAGGGCAGAAACAAATTCAGACTACTAAAGGGTCTAAAGGAACAGCCCAAAAAAGCAGTGAAAAGAAAAACCCAACAAAAACTTCAAGACATGAAACAAAGTGCAACTAATATTTAACAGATAAAAAGTACATTTTTGTAAGTATATCACTATTAATTGAAAGATGAATTGCAGACATTTTCTTTCTGACAGACAAAAGACACAGAGTGTTTAATTTCCATTTTCCATCAGTCTTCATTAGAAGAGCTTAATGTATTGCAGATGGTTATCACAACTCATATCACTATGAAGTTATGATCTTACAAGCTAGAGTTTGCTGAAATGAAATGGAAGTTTTACAATTGGCTGGTACTCCTAAGTTTGATTGTTGCTGTTCTTAAAAAAGTTTGAAACAATCTTTTCTTTGTGAAAAATGGTCAAGACTTCTTGGAAAAGGGGAAACACAATTACTATCTTCAGAATGAAAGACATAAAGGCAAAGAATTAGAAGCCAATCATCTTCAATTCAATATTACCAATAATCAATAACTTAACTTTTTGTGAACCTCTGGAAAAATAATAGGCAGTGTGGCAAACACATTTTCTTGAAAGAAAAAATCATGTTAAATCAATACATTTTTATTCTACAGCAGATAGCAGGCCTTTTCAATGAAGAAAAAAGTAATAGGTCCATCATGTCTTTATCTGATAACATCTTACATGATATTTCCACAGCAAAGCTGGGAGGGAATAGTAACGTAATACTGATGGTACTCTCTCGACATGGGTGAAAACCTGTATGATCATTATTTCTAACTAATAGCCTAGAAACATTTGATACAATCATTTACGTTGGAAAACACCCTTAAGATCATCGAGTCCAACCATAACTGTCTTGATACAATTTGCTACCAAAATAGAAGAATGGTGCAAAGATGGGATCTACAAGTATTTTCTCCTAAGTGATGATCAGTGAATAGTTTTATTAAACTTGCGAGTGGTAGAGAGCTAAGAGGGACTGCAAATGTATTTAAGGGCTGGATTTGATCCCAGAATGATCTTGATAAACTGGAGGAATGACGTAGACTAAAAAAAGGAAAAAAAAAAAAAAAAGGTGAAGCTCAGTATAGACAAGCAGACTTTGTGAGAACATTGCAATTTTGAATGTACTATGGGGAATAGCTCATTAGGAAGTGGTTTTGTAGAAAAGAAGCAAATGGGCAACAGTATGAGCCGGAACAAGGGAATAATATTGTTGTTAGAAAAGCAAATTATGTGGGAGGAACACATGGGAAGCCATTTACTAAGAATAAATAAATTTGCTTTAATATTTTACATATACATCAAGGGAGATAAATTTTGGACAGACTAGAGAAGAATGATCGGAGGTTTAGAAAACACAATCTATCAGTAGATTGAAGTAAATGTATGGTTTAACATAAAAAAAGGAAAACTAGAGAAGGGTATGAAGCACAGTTTAGGTATGTAAAACACAGCTGAAAGAAGAAAGGAAATAATGAGTTCTCTATTTCATATTGGACAGGACAAGTAGTAATTAACTTAAATTAATTAAGAGATTGGGTTTGACTCCAGAAAAAACTAACTTTAGGGATAGCAAAGCACTAAGGTAAATTGCCTATGGAGGCTGTAATATCTCCATAATCGGAGCTCTTTAAAAGTGACTTGGAAAATCTTGCTTGGATGACACTGTAGTTGACCCTACCCTAGGTCAGAGAATTAATCCACTCCATATCAAGCCTTTCCAATCCTATATTGCTACAAGTCTAAAAGACCTGCTTGTTCTTTTTAAGCCAATTTTAGTTATATGCTTCTGCTCTACTTCACAGAACCAATGGAAAGCTTAACACATCTGTCTGACAATGAAATATACACTTGCACAATTAGAAACATTTTTATGTTAATATAATAAATTTCTTCATGAACAGTATATGATATTGATTATTTGTGTACTGTATGTTGTCTCTCTAAAATCTATTAAACCTTCATGTTCAAAGCTCTAAAAAACTTTTTTTTGGTGTGTTTTATCTAATTATCTAATAAATTAATACAACAAGGGAGCTCATTAAATTCAGAGCAAGGAAGAAGGAAAAGGTGTTGCTAGAACTTAATTAGCAAGATACAAAGATACCAATTAACACCTATAGCTCAAGAAAAGGAAAAACTTTTTCATGCACCATACTAAAAAAATACATTCACAGCTGGTTACACATATTTAAGTGGCATGCAACTAAATTTGGCGCTAGTGTTGATATTAAGTAAAAAGGATCATGTAAAGGAAAAAACAACTTCCCCAGGGTAGCAACCAAGATTCCTTTTTATTGGTATTAACACCATCTCTTTAGCTATTCAGATTGAAAGAGTAATTAGGAAAAAAATGTGCTACAGAAATGGCTAAGAATATAATCTTTTTTTCTACCAGATGTACCACATTAATGTGTGCCAATAATAATTTGAATACACAGTTTGTAATTAACACCTCTGACAGGCTAGAAAACAATTATTTTCTTTTTAAGATAATAAAGTGACTGCTAAGAATAAGATCCTTCTTAAATATAGATACTTCTTCTTTTACTCTTGTTTTGAATCACGTTATCATGAGTTCTAAAGGTCACTGAATTTTAAGTAACACAGGGAACCATCCAGCTCTATAGAATCAAAATGAGCATGAAGAAGAGCCATAACCTATAAAGGAAATGGTGCTTATTCTTCACATGCTTTCCAATCTGCTAGAGATTATTCTTCCTAAAATGAATAAAGACACTTAGGTGTCTCCCAGTTACAGTGCAAACTAAACCAAGAAAACTTTAGGATGGACAAGAAGCTGTGAATAGATAGCTAGCAAGAAATATTGTCTTTAGGGTGCATACGAAAGCAGTATTTCTATAGAGCTGAGGCATGGAGGCCTGCAGGGCATTTTATTATATCCATAAAGGATTTAGAACAAACCCGTTCCTGAAGGAATAAGGTATCAATACATTTTTTGAGGACTGAAAAAGGCTTGCTTGTTCCTTTCAGATTGCAGCAGCATGTACACGTTTCAACAAGTGAATAGAATTTGTCTATGGAAGAAGGAGGGAATTCTCTATTCCTTCTGTTGAAATGGAATCCAAAATACCCCCAAACTTAAAATACATGAAGTGTAAGAAAGTGTGCACAAAAAGAATCAAGATTACCTGAACTAATAACTGTCTCGATTATTTAGGAACAGAAGTTTAGTATGCTTCGGTATTCAACAGATGTCTGAATAAAGAGCAAGAGCAGAGACCATGTTCCAAAGTGAGTCTCTAAGCACTGGGATATACAAAGTACAGAGGCTAAGAGGGCACATTTACTTGCTTATCTATGGACTTGCACAGAGGATGCATTTGTTTCTTAGTGTGAGGCAGGGTTTCTTTTCAGTGCAAATTTAGTTTGCACTTGAAGTCTTACAACACACACTTGAGCATGCTGCTGGTTTTCTCAGAGCGGTTTTCCTCCTAGTGGAAGAAAATTTGAAGGTGTCCAACATGGAGCCATCCATAGATCGCTCCTTGCAAATTGAATGCAAGGTCCTCCAGCAGTTAGCACTCTATACATGTGCAGTTTATGCCTAGAACGCGCAGCTATCATTAACTTAATTGCCTGTGAAAACACAGTGTGGATGTGCACTCCTAGAACCACAAAGAACCACGCAAAACTAAGTTGTGGTCTTTCCTTCTTTGTGCAGCATTAGTCCATGATGTAGATGCATCTGACACCAAATTGGCTGTGATATAGTTGGAAATAGGCCGTTCTGGGTACGTACTGCCAGACAGACTTTTATGACTAACTACTAATTTAACATATTGCATCTTTCTAGTTCACCAAGTCAAAACACTACCTCATCAAACATTTCTGATCATGCAGTCTTAAACTTGGCTAAGCATCCTTCTCCAGTTTTTTACACCTGGTTAAGCCAAGGTGTAAGATTCATATGTCTGGCTGTAGGCACCTGATGATATTTCTGACGTTTTGCAGTATTCTGCTGGCACTCTAATTGCTGCTCCAGAAAAGCATGAGTATTGTGTCACATCGGCCAGCCCTGCCAGCCCAGGCCACCTCAGCTGACACCAGGTGCTACAGTTCAAGCATCTTAATCTCTTCCTAATTTTTCTTCCTGACTTCCTTCAAGCAGGATGAGAAGGGAGGCTTGAGCCGATGAAAAATTTTATAGCAAACATAATTCACAAGGACTAGACTGGGATCCTCAGATAACACATAGCTTAATGACTTCCTTTTAAAATGGAAGAAAAGGAGGACTGTATTTATAAAAGCAGTCTGGTGGTTAAAATCCTATAAAGCCCAGAGAACTCAAAATTCACATCTGCCACCTCTCAGAAGAGTATTGTTTGCATCAAGCATCTAAGCCATGTTCTTGTTTGCTTTTTCTGGTTCTCTCCCTCCCTCTTCCTGAGCAAATAGTTTTATGCTTGTTATAAAGTTGCGAAGCAGAGAGGGGTGAGAGCATCTTTCTCTTTATGCAATTAGAGGAAAAAGACAGCTAAACCTTTACAAAGTAGTATACTTTGCACTATCCTGAACTGTTGCAATATAATTTAATAGTATTTTGATGAATAGTTTTCAGAGTAACTTAGCAAACAACAAATGATAATTCTGACAATATAAATGAAAGCTGGATTTCCCTTTCTGCTTGTAGTGTGACTATTTATTTGAATTTCTCTGAAACTTAGTGTGGCTCAAAGACGTAACTGTGAAGGAGAGTATTCAAAATGTATATAACTTTGGAACCAATCAAGCAGTTCTGACTGTTCTGGATAGTCAGTGTATGTAATTCTCTCATGGTGGGTAATATTTCAGCCTTAGGTCATGGTAGAAAGTTCCATCATTGAATGACTCTTGATTTTTCAAAATCAGCTAAGTTAATTGCAGACCAGATGCCCTTCCAAAATTACAAAAGACAGGATGTGTCTTTGTTGGGAGGGTGGTAATATCAACTTTCCAGCTGAGGTAATAGTTGAAAGACTAATAATTGGCAAATATCTTTTACAAATATATCTAATTACCCAATCAACACTTTCTCTCCATGCATACATTGTTAATGGCAATTACTTCAGAGGCCTCAGCAGTTCTCAAGATATTTCAATAAAAAGTGTGAAAAGAATAGAAGAACTAATACAAATTCCTAACTTGACCTAATGCCTTCGAATGTTACTTCATTCTGAATAACAAAGGCAGATTTATCAGAATTAATTCCATTTATAAGCAAAGAAATAACTCTTTGAAATATCTGAAGCAAAGTTAGGACATTTTCATCACAACAGGTTTCTCTACCCATTATCATCCCTTCTTTTTACAGTTCATTATAAGAAAACAAAATCCCCTACAATCTGCCTTCTCAGGCAGACTGTAGCACAGGGACTTCCTTATCTTATTCCTCTGTCTTGTTCTACCAACTTTTCCAAGATTTTTTTTTTTAAATGTACAGTTGACTTCAAATTGATTTCAACAATGTCAGTTTTAATGGTTACTGCATGCTTTCTCACATAAAACAACATGAAATTTAGTAAGCTGAAGACATTTTGGCCAGTCCCTCTGCAGCATAAGCAATTCAGTAAGTATTGCATTCATGCCTATCCTTGGAGCCAAATTTTTTTCTGTTTGTTAAACAGTAGTTTCAGGTTTTCTGCACCCAAGGGATCAAGGTGCTCTATCCACTAGCTAAGAAAATATACATAAACTGATAGCTTACTAAAAATTACTGTCTTTTTGTATGATTTTTCTGGCAGCTGTGTTTGGTGATTCATACGTACAGATATAAATAATGTAGAAGTTTTTAGAAGCTTTATGCTATGGGCATGAATTTCCTCTTTTTGTGTGGGTTAAGAAATCTGCATACTTTTCCAAATAGTATAAAAAGTATGAAGAGACATTTGTTCACCTTCATGAAGACACCAACCCTATGTGAGTTTTCACAATGTGTATTCCTTATCTCGCTCCAATCACTGTATTTCATGTAGCATTAATTTCAATAAACTTCAGATACAAAATGATTCTTGATCACATTCATTATTAAGGGCAGACAGGAATTTCAGTTCTCCACATCTATCTGTCTTCAATTTTACTGTACAGTTGTAATTTTTTAAATTAAATTAATGGACTTTTTCTTTCCTTGCATCATATCCTTAAATATGATGAAAACTTTAAAAAAATCTTAAAAAAACCACTACAGATAAAGGATATTCTGTCCTAAAAGCTGAAAGAATGGAACACTGTCGTGGTTTCAGCAGAGTCAGCAACAAAGCACCACGCAGCCGCTCGCTCACTCCTCCCTCCCTGGCCTGAGTGGGATGGGGAGCAGAAAATATGAAGAAAAACCTCGTGGGTCGAGACAAGGACAGGGAGGGATCACTCCCCACTTATGGTCACAGGCAGAAGACAGGCTCGGCTCGGGGAAGGAACAAAATCAATTTAATTTACTACCAGTCGAATCAAACCAAGGATAATGGGGAGTAAACCCCAACCCGAGAGCAGCTTCCCCCCCGCCCTCCCTCCTTCCCGCCTCAGCCCCACTCCCGGTTCTCTCTCCCTGGGGAACAGGGGACGGGGGCTGGGGTCGGCTCCTCACCCCTTGTCTCTGCCGCTCCTTCCTCCTCAGGGGGAGGAGGACTCCGCGCTCGGCCCCTGCTCTGCCGTGGGGTCCCTCCCATGGGCCGCAGTCCTTCAGTCACAGACTTCTGTGGCATGGGTCCCTCCCGCAGGCCGTGGTCCTTCAGTCCCAGGCTGCCCCAGCGCGGGCTTCCCCAGGGAGCGGCGGCCTTCTTGGGGGGCATCCACCCCCTGCTCCGGTGTGGGCTCCCCTCTCCCCGGGCTGCAGGTGGGCGTCTACTCCCCCGCTCCCCTCTGTGGGCTGGGGGGACACATCCTGCCGCCTCACCATGGCCACAGGGGACATCAACCTCCTCCCCTCCTTCCTCCCTGCCCTCGGGATCTGCACAGGGGTTCCTCTCCTATCCCCATCCCCTGACTCGCTGGGGGTTCCCCTTCTGAAATCTCTTCTCCCAGAGGCACTGCCACCGTTGCTGAGGGGCTCGGCCTGGGCCAGAGGCGGGTCAGGCTTGGGGCCAGGGAAAATTCTAGAAGCTTCTCCCAGGAGCTGGCCCTGCAGCCCCTCACCCACTACCAAAAAGAACCCGTGCCACACAAATCCAAACCAAACACTTAACAAAAAAACAATTAAATCTACTGACTTGTTTCTTCAGGCAGGAAGTTCTGACGTCTTGCTTGTCTTAGCCTTATACAAGAACAGCCCTTCTCTGAATTTCTGTGATCCTTGGCACCATTTTTTCCAGTTGATTGTCTTTTTTCTGATTTCTCCTCTCACATCTACATGTTCCTTTCTCTAGTTTTGGGGTAGGGATTTTTTTGTGTGTATAAAGCTGTTTTCAACCATGAAACAACAGGCTTCCCAATATGCTATTTGCTTATTCCTCAGACATTGCATGACACGTAGGCAAAGAGGCAAAGTCTGTATCCCAAAAGAATACTTCAACTAAATAAATTATTAGCAAACTTTAGTTCACTAAGAGATGTGGAAGACTTTAATAAAATATAAATTACTTTAGCATACCAGGGCCGAGCACCTTAAGCAGTTGTCAGGGATTATTTCTTCTAGATATAGTTAACAGGAAAACTGAAGAATTTTCCACTGCTTGTGGTCTAGACAATATTTTCTTTTACAAAGATGCAGCCCTGACTTGAGGACAGACCCCAGACTCAGGAGACCCAAGGTCAAGTGCTGACATCATTAGTCAAAATTTCAATGCTATTATTGGAACAAGTTTTATTGTGAATCTACTTTTATGTCCATAAGCAGATTTTTATTTTTTCTTTTAACAGCCTTGTAAGATTGCTGCTAACCATAGGATGATGAAACTATTCTACTCTTTATAGTAATTTAAAGTCACTTTAAAAAAAGAACAAAATTCTAGTCTCAAAGGACTTTCTAAGAAATGGTTATTACAGGCTTCAAAATGTATCACCAAATCAGGGCTATTAGCAATACATTCTGACCAGCATTACATAAACAGCACACAGATGTTTACTAAAAATAAAGTTTAATAATGTGGAGTACTTCTACTGTCTCTTGAAATAACCTAAAACAAAAGCTAAAATTAATTAATAATTTTTTAAAAAAGGATTATTTTCTTTTTTTTTTCTTTGTCCTTCCTTCCTAATGAGAAATTTAGGAATGCAGTATTATTACCACCTAAATGTGTGAAATTAAACTTTGGACAGTAATTTATGCTTTGTAATACAGTTTGGCATAGTATTTATACTTCTTTATTTCAGTGCACGTATCTAAGACCACACTTTCTCCTTTGACCTTTCGGAACTTATTTAACTGGTTACATGGCCTAAAATGTATCATGTCTCTCCTGAATTTCTTTAAAGCATGCAAAGAAAAATGCCTATTTTTTAATTAAAAAAAATCCAAATGTTTGTCTCTTATCAGCAAACAGAAACCCAGTGGCTGCTTCTCGCTAGCTGCATTCACTCTTTCTGTTTCCAGATGCCTTGATTCCTTAGCTCACGCTCAGATAAGAAAATGTAGCAGGAACCCACACTGTGCTATGGATTCTTAACATTTCCTATCCCTATCATAATCAGCTGCTTCCATACAGCCAACAAGAATTCCAGCATATATTTATAATATTAATCTGCCTTTGAGTTTCAGTTGGCTCAACTCACAGTCTGCAAGTACACAGAGGTTCATCCCTGCTGGACCGCAGCGATGGCTCTTAGCTTCAAGGGAACTGCTGAACAGACTATTAGGACATGGTTGTCTTCTGAGTAACTTTGGGTTCTCTTCTAATTCCCCCACTCTTACTATGTATGAGGAACAGATGGTTCAAATAAATCACATTCCCTTCCTACTGTATCCTCTTTTTGGAAGGGGGTTATAGTCGTTATATCTGTTATTAAATAGACAAAGTAAAATGTACTACAGGAATCCCTGTTTTCTTCTCCCCAGCTTTCTTCTCCTTGAGGTAATATCACAAAGGCTTGTTTTCCTTGAACCTTATAAGACAGACAGAGAGACAGACACAAAGTAAAAGAAAATTTAAAAGGTTTTAAGCATTTCTTCCTCAAATCTTGAATTTTTTTAAATGATAGTTTGGGAAGCTTGCAGAACACTGGTCCTATAAAACTAACTAGCCTGAATGATCTGCTAACAAAACACAAGTTTCAACTCTGTATTTATACATCATTGTCATTGAAATGAAACCAAAAAGTGATAGCGGTTACTTAGCTGCTCAAAACAAATTGCTTAAATTCTAGCCATACATTTTCAGTTGTATGTATCTTAGCTTAATGTGACAGGAAATACAGCAACTGGGATCCATCAATACCTGAATGACTTTTTTAGAAAAAGGGAGAATATTTGTTCTTAATGTTACTATGTTCTTAATTTTATAATGTTGCTTGACATACTCTGCACCCTGACCAAGTACTGAAAACTGACTTTTATCATATTGGACCATATCTATAGGACATACTATAGAAAACTCTTGGGTGGTCTAGTGCTATAAAAAACTCAGTGGCTATAATCTCTCTACTTACAAGATTGTAATGAAGAATTTAAGTCTTACCAAATTAAAAAAACAACGACTCATTTTTGATATTCAGTTTTCCTGCTTGGGTGAATGAACTCTGTATGATTTCATGTATGAATAATTTCCGTAGCTAAAGAATTCAAAAACATTAAAAAAATCTGCCAAATTTACATATACAAATGTTGCCTTTAAAGAAAGACTAATTGGAGACCTTTTCTCTTATTCCTCTAAGGCTGAAACCTTTATGTACAATTTGGAAGGGGCAAAAGTCTGAATTTTTGAGCTGCAAAATGAGAGGATGAGGAGAAAATCAGGATGTAAAAGAATGAGCTCTATTATAGTCTTATTACTTGGATTTAATACTTCAATAAATTTGTTAAGAACTTTATACAGCAGGACAGACAGTGAATTTTGTTATTTCTTAATGGTTTAGCATCAATGCTAAAGGGGAGGGGGGGAGAAGAAATTCTGAGTCTTCAGTATTGCTGCCATAGCATTCCTAACATTGCATGATGTTTTCAAAATTGATAAAAGGATGATTGGTTGATTCAAACCACACCACCACCTTTTCATATCGCCGCTGTTGCTTCTTATATTCTCTTCTCTTGCACATTTCTTGCTTAAGGACAAATGCAAAGTCTGCACCCAAGAAGGAACAACCTCTTGAAATGTTACAGGCTGGGATGGACAGACTGAGGAGCAGCTCCGGGGAAAGATGCTGGTGGTCTTCCCAGACTGCAAAGTCAGACATAAGCCAGTAGGGACCCTTGTCATGTAGTTTGAAGGCAGTGATAGATCACACCTAGAGTACTGTGTCCATCCTGTTTTGGAAGGACAGGATGAAATTTAGTGAGTCCAGCAGAGGCCACCAAGTTTGGGGCTGAAGTGAGTGGTAGGCCCATGAGGAGAGGCTGGGGAGCAGAGCTTGTCCAGCCTGGGGCACAGAATGATTAGCACCTCACAGCCACCTTAGTGCCTACGGAGAGGTCATCCAGAGATGGAGTCAGACTCTTCACAGGGATACATGATGAGAGGAGAGAAAATGAGCATAAACTGAAACAATTGAAGTTTCTGTTGGATAGAAGAAGAAATGAGGATGGTAAAGAAGTGGGAACAGGTTACCCAGAGAGGCTGGTCACGCTGCACTCTTGTAGCCAACTTTTCAAGACCCAGCTGGACAATACGTTGTGAAGCCTGGTCTGATCTCATAGTTGACTCTGCTTTGAGTAGGAGGTTGGGCTAGGGACCTTCTGAATTCCCTTCCAACCTGAATCATTCAACCTGAATTATTCCATAATCATACTGGCTACTGCACACAGGATTTAAATCTGTCAAATGAAAGCCTGCATTTTGAGATGTCAAATATTGATAACCTGGAATACAGGACATGCCAGCTAGCCGAAGGAGAAATAAGGGAAAGAAAGTGGAATCTTTTAGGGTGGAAGACAGTATGGAGCAGTTATCTTGAAATGTGTTTCTGAAAGGAAAGAAAAACAAACTCCAAACTTCAAAATTCTTTGGTGCAATAAAGAGGATATCAGAAGCAATTTACTAGTGAGACACACCCTAAATCCACATTAACTTATAATAAGAAAAATTAGTTTTTAAAAAATAAAATTCAAGGGAATGTGTGGTGTAGATGACCCCCAGGTCACCAACCCATCTTGCGCAGTTGTCACATTCTCTTATTTTTGGAGAAGAAAGCACATAATTCATGGGATACTTTCATAGAAGTTCTGCTTTACTCACTGTCTCTTTCATGAGAAATGCAAAGTCAGTCAAGACTTCTTTTAACATTTGAAATACATTCACCAGAATTTCATAGTTCTGGGCAGTGACAGCTGTTACATAGTTTTAATGTGGTAAGAGAAAAAAAATCAGTGTTACTATATGGATTCATTAGTGTTGCTTAACAGACATCATACCAGTAAAGAAATGTTTATCATTCCACACATGCACATCAAATAATTATTTTAAGGTTTGTGTTTACTCTCTGCAATATGTTGTTGGCTCTTTCTTTCCCCTCATCCAGATAATCCATGCCAGTCCTGCTTTTTCATTAAAGAAGGTCATTAATTGTGGTGAGATTATCGTTCTTAAGAGAAAGCCTAAGTGAGAGAAAATGAAACATATCAATTCCTCTTCTGGTAGCTGGTGGACTTCCCTGTCCAGAGGTTAAATCTGTTCAGGGACAACATCAAAAAGGTGGTGACTTGAAGTCAGCAAGCATTATTCAAAACAAATTTTTCTGGTCTTGAATGATTAAATTATCATCTCCTAGATTTAGTTACTATGTTACTATGTTCCAACGACACTTTGGTTTCTAAAGACTTCAGAATAATTTGTTTTCTCTAAACCAATTTGTCTCTTGTCAAAGTGAGATTGCAGTTTTACAACCACCTGGGGAGTAAGTGATCCCATTCCATAAATAACAGTCATCTGCATAATATGTACTAAGATGTCCCTGTAGAATTTAGAGATATTATATATGAATAGAAAGATATAAACTCAGTTAAGAGATTTATGCAAGAGAGACTTCAGTTGATACGTCTAATATTTTCTAACACAAATGTTTTCATATCATCATACAGACAAATCTATATAAGTAGTTTGAGTAGTTGGAGTATTGCAGATGTAAAGATAGAAAATTAAAAAAAAGTAAATTAAATGGATATTTAAATAATTAAAATCTCTTCTTCTTGGAATCAAAATGTCCGAAGTTGGGAATATGAAAACATTTTTTGATGGCAAGAGGCATCACAGCTATAGGAATAATGCAAGTTTATATGTTTATTGTCTGATTCTAGTTGCATTTGAAAATAAAATATTTTTTCATACATGCAAAATACATTTAAGAATATTAAACAACATCCCCCACAGACTCACTAGACAATCTGAATTAGTCACTTAACAAATGAAAAAGTGGATGGAAAAGACTATTGAGCCTACTCTAGCATGAGGATAAGGTAGAAGAAGATAGAAGGTACTTTTTAGCATCCTCATCATGTATGTGGAAACATGTGTCCTATTTTCCAGATCTATGCAAAAAGAAAGTTCTGCTTTTCTCTTAGTGTCCTTGTAGGTTTTAGAGGACTTTAATATGTAGAAGATATTTTCCAGTTTCTCAAACCTGTCATGATGATGCTTCACTCTGTAAAATCTGACAGAAAGATAACTGGGAAGAAATCAGCAGCAGTAACACTAGGTTCCTTCCCTAAACAGAATGGGACAAAGTGATCTCCAAATGCCGATACACAGAGTAGCAACAGAGCTAAGAGAACGATCACCAGAAAAAGAGAGTTTATCCCCTTCCTATGGTATCCTTTCAGGAGCTCTGCAGGAGCAGAGAGAAAAGAGTTTACTTGAAGATGAAATGTGCTGATTTAAGTACAATAGGATCTCTGCAAAGATTTGCTTATTGACAGATATCATCTAATCAGCTAATTTACGGTTTTCCATCTGTTTGTGACTGAAAATTATCTGTTGATGGAGAGAAACACATGAAGTTGGAATAGATTTTAAAACCACATCTTGTAAAAATTTTGGAGAAAAAAGACCTCACACTTCAAAAATTACTGAGTTTTGGATCAAGTACAAAATCAATATGACCTCATCCTTTTTACAAATAACCCCTCTACATCTGAAAAACGAACTGGGAGTAAGTTCATACAACTCTAATGAAAAGCAGTAGATTGTCAGATAGACAGCAGATTTCAGAAGCAGGAAATATTTCTGCTTTTAAATAGATTCAGCAAACTACAAAGTGGCAAACTTAATGGTCAAGGTGAGAAATGGCATAACCTTGTAATTGTCAAGCAATTGTCAAGAGTGTTATAAGGTTATGAATGTTTGTATAACTGTCGAACAGCACTAAGTCCCAGTATTCTTATTTGTAACTCTTCCATAAAAAAAAAAATTAAAAAAATCCAAATTTGCTGCTTTAATTCTCTTAAAGGACTACGGAATCTGTGATTTTGTTGTTTTGTTGTTAAACTATACCAGACATAGCTGGGGAGAGGGTAGACGAGAATAGCGGAGTATGACACATGATGTAGCGGCATCAGTTAGAAACCCCAAATTAAATCCACTGAAGTTAATGAGAGTTTCTTCAAATTTATCAGTGAGTTCAGATTATGACAAATCAACTGTTGCAACATCATTGAAGATAGGGTAGATTAACTAGTCATTCTGAAATCATGGAAAATCCTCCCTTGCACTTGCTTGAAAGAAACAGAACAAGAAATGAGCAAAATTTTTAAGCAAAGGAATGTAAAATACAATCCTTTTAAAAAGTCATTTAAATAATAGGTAAATAAGAACAACTTGAAATAATTTCAAAAAAATATGACAAAGAGGCTTGATAAAGACTAAAAAAGCATGGGATAAGAGAACAGTGTGACTGGAAAATAGCAGGGACAGAGAAGTGTAAGAGCACTCAGAAATTTTTTGTCAGAAAAAGGGAAATAGTCTGGGGAAGATAATTTGTTGTAATATTTTTTAAATACAGTGAGTTTTCTCTCTCCTTCCAAAGAAGGAAAAAGTGGCTAAACACTGACCCTGGTAGGTTTTGGGGTATTTTAGTTTTCATTTCAATCTTAACTAGGGCCAGAATACATCTGGATTTCCTCAGACATGTCCTCCCTTTTCTGCCGAGAAATTTTCTCTGTCTGGGAACTGGAGAAGTTTGTACCCCCAGCTGGGATGTCCAAAATTTCCAGACATGTTTACTATGCACGTACAGATTAACTTTGCAGCACAGGCATAGTGAGTCTGCTGCTTCTGGGAAACATCAGTACACTGTGTATGTGTGATACAGTTGGTCTGCACACACACACAGCAAGCCTAGCGTGCTCCAAACACATTGTATTTATGGCACACCCTGTGACAAGCACATGAGTTTCTATCCAGGTTTTCCAAGACAGAAACAGTTTTGAATAATTTGTGGATTTTTCTCCTGCTTCCTGGAAAAAGCCAATCTTACCAGAAGTGGAATGGCACTGAAAAAAAGCTGAAGGAAGAAATCACAAAAGTTGAAGAGATACGTTCACGATAACCCTAATGAATGCAAACAGCAGGGACAAGCATCAGAGACAGCTCATTGTGATTTATGGAATCAGCTCTAAACAAAAGCTGAACTCTGAGTAAAAGCTCTTTAGTGTCTATGGTATCACTATGCTGCTAATAAGGACAGTCAGCGTCAGTAGATGAACGAGACTTTGTTTTGCTGAGAATTCTGACCTTCAGAGCAGCAATATACATTTCTGAAGAGCAGCTGTTGCATCTGCCTTAAGGTGATGAGTGCATCCTGGTTCCCTGCAGTGACTTACAGGTAATGGTAGACAGTTGTGCTGAAGATCCGAAGAGACGGTGCCACTTCCCTTTCATTGACCAAGATGCTTCCCTCATAAAAATACGCTTCAGCTTCTTTTAGCATTAGCACTTAAAAAATACAGGAAGAAATGGTCACCTAATGCTTTCAGGTAAATAGTGCTTGAACTGAATTAGGTGCAGTTACATAAACAGAATTAAGGCATAGATCTGGCCCACAAATTCATATGAACAAAACGAATTGGTCAAAGTCAGCCTTTATACTTATTGTGTGGGAACTCAAAAACTGAATTGAAACACAAAGATACCAGTACTTCAGAGACAGTTCTTCATCAGAAATTGCATAAATTTGTATTGGGAATATGCCAATTCCTACTGTTTTATATCCATTTAAAGTCTTTGGTTAAAGTGATAAAGTGGACGAGTCGTATTTCTCTGATAACATTGTGCCTGCAGGATGCTAGGGATAAGTGGCAGAATCCTCATTAACATAATAGGACAATGCCAAATTAATTCTAATTATCCTGATCGTTGAGCATTTAAATGAAAATGAAGACATTAAAAGTAACTAATTACTGAAAAGGCTACTTCTGAGAATAAAATATGAAAGGTTTTTCAAAAAGAGTACAAAACAATGGGCCTGAACTCTCTAATGTCTTGCAAGTTTGTTTATTTCTGATGAACCTGTTTGAACAAGCAGTGTGGTTTTATTTTGCAAAAAGCTTAAAAAATGTGAAGTATCATTCTGCTAATTACATATTTTATCATATTTCATCAAGCATATGGACACTATAATAAAATAATTGCTATACTATCTGTAAATTCTCAGGCATAAGTAGTTTACAGTTCATAATGCAGCTGATGGATCATAATGAATTTGTAAGGAAAAGATGAAAGTTATACGTAGTAAAAAAACCACTAATATTGAACTATGAAAAAAAGACTTCATGCAAAGCATTAAGCCCTCACTGTTCAGTAAAGTCTCAGGAGGAAAATATATAAAAATTTATGTGATGAAAAATATTTTAAAGCAATTTCTTTTGCAGTTATCTACAGAAATTAAAATACAAATTACTTAAGTGGATTATTTTTATGCCAGTATCTGATCATGTTACCTTTTTTATTTATTTCCAATCTCTATTTCTCCAAAAAGTAGAAGCTATCAGTAAAACGAAACAATCTTCCTCTAAAAAAAAAAAAAAAAAGAATAAATCTTCAGGATTCCTTTTCCTTCTCTACTAATAAAAATTTAAAATTAAGTGCCTTATTTAGTTTTGGGGGGTGAAGAAGTTCTAGCAAATGAGTATACTGCGCACTCTCTTTCCCCACTGACAGGCAGTAACCGTGACCTTCAGAATAAAATGCAGCTGGTCTACAGCAGCCAGCCTGTTAGGTGTGTGCCTGGGCCCTGTTCTCAGCCTTGGCTACTTCACATTGCAACCTGATTCAATAACGTACTGCCAGGAACAGGCTAACAAGAATTAATGTCAGAATGGTTGCAGCAACAGTTAAAGGAATTGCATTCAGTTATTAGAAATGTTGACTTTCCACTCACACTTTATACAGTTTGCTGAATTGGAGAAGAGCAAAAAAATCCCTGTTTCGTTTTTAAGTGTTTTCATTATGGTGTGGGTTTTTGTGATTTTTTTTTTTTTTTTTTTCCCAAAAAAAGCTTGCTTAAAGTGCTGGAACCTCTGTTCTGTCTAGGTCAGGTGTCTCAGCCAGGATGAGCAGCACCCCTCACATTCCCCTGTTGCAAATACAGCTCTAGTGTCTGAGAATTCAGAAGATACTCAATGAAAAAAATCAAGGGACAGATTGTATTAGTGCAAATTTGTTGGAATGTTTCTTCCCTCTTCTAAGTGCCACAATAGAGTTCATAGGAAATCTGTGTGACTTTTTGCTCTGACTCTCTCTGTCAACTCACCAGGGAGGCCTGAGGCTTCCCTGAAGGAAACGGGACTAGGTCCAATAAGAGATTTAGATGAACACACTTGTATGGCATCATGCTGTAGCTCCTGAGCCTCCGAAAACTCACTCTAGAATTAAGCATCTGAACTTCCTCAGTAATCCAGAGGGAAAGCTGTGCACCTCTGAAGAGCAACTAAAAAGCTCTTTTCCGAGCACAGATCCTGCCAAGAAGAAATATCGAGCACAAGACCAGAGGGAAGCAACATTCTGTCCAAGCTGAGGAACCTGAACCAGGACTACAGGCACTACTTTCTTTCCACTCCAGATCTAAGGCCAGGGATTGTCTCCTGAGAACAGACATCCACAATTACTCTGTTTTCCTATGAAAAGTAAGTTAAAGAGTGGATGATGACAACTTTTCCATTTTACTAACCACCTCATCATAGCTGTCAGCCATAACTAGTGCTGTAAGCTCCCCCTCTCCCTAGGGATTTAGCTACTCATGTACCAAGGCACCAAGACCAGCTCTGGTCTGGCCCAGCTGTATAAAATGTCTTCACAGCGCTGAGAAAGGACTACGAGAAAAGCCAGAGAGATGAGAAAGGCCAGAGTTAGAGATGAGATTGCTTAAGTGGGATCATCGGTAGCTCAAGGATTCAGGAGGGAAAAATATCATCATGGGAAAGGTGTGAGACCTAAAAGGCAAAGCCAAGGGAGGTCAGAGTGACAAGATCCCAGCCAGGAGGTGTTGATGCCATCATTGGAGGTGTCGTTGGTGCCCGAGGCAGCTCGCTGGCCCTGTGGATGCTCCGGGGGAGCCACAGGGCTGACGGCTCTTTGGGTGCCTCAGCCATTGGGGTGGTGAGCACACAAGTGCTTAGCCTAATGTTTGGCAATTTCTAGCTATCTTCCGTGGCTGCTAGCCAGTGAATAACTGCTTTATATCTTTTGATTGTGTATATCCTACTTGCAAAGTCACTTAGTGTCTGCCTAAAGACATGCAAACATATTAACCTAAAAACAGGTCTAACATAGACGGTTATCGAGTATTGTAGGTTAATTCTTCCAGCCTTGCAAGCAGTGATTCAGTCACCTCTCTTCTGTATTGTAGCTATAACTACAGTGCAAAAAATAAGTCCAGACTCCATGGCCTAAGGGAAATCTGAACATGAATCCCCCTAACTTCCCATAACATGGCAATCTATATGCCACTAAAAACTATGCTGACACTACTAGTTGTCTGAAGTATAATTCCACACAATAGGGTGAGATTTTAGATGCCTTTCTATCCTCACATGGTTTTTTTTTTTATTATTTCAATTGCTTTCCCATTGAGACCGAGCCTCCCACCACGGTTTAGGTGAATTTTGGTTACTCTAGGTGTTATCACAAAGCATCTATAAAGTTCTGTTTCAGACCTTATTGGAAGCCTAAGTACCTAATAGGGAATCCTAGATCTCACTCTATAAACCCAGCATCTAAAAATTCAAATTATCAAATGCTTAAGTCCTTGACTGAATCCATGCATCAGCCTTGAGACCTTCAGGAATTACTTGAGAATAACTGAATTTATAAACAGCACTCAAATTGTCTCTTCAATACAAATTAAACTGGCATACACAGAATCACCTTATCCATATGAACTATGGCAATATCACCACAGAATACATTGCAATATACTCTGCAAGTTCTTCATTGCAGGACCCAATTTTTAGATCTTCTGCTGTCAAGTGGAATTTTTAGCAAGGTAGAGTTATGCAGCTAGCAATGAGATTTGGAAAAGACAGCACTCTTTGAGGGAGCTGCCTCAACTAACCAAAGAAAATATTAAGGGACAGCAAAATTCAGTTTCCCTTTATACTGTAAAGATGCTTTAATTTGCCTGTTGATATTACTGATCAAACACTTGTAAAAAAAAGTGTATGCTGGTATGTGGAAAACTGCTGCTGACTTCAACCTTTCATTTCAGTGACAGCGTATTGCACAGGTAAAGGTATCTTTTATTCAAATAAAAGTGAAATGAATGAATCATTCATACCTGGGGAAAAGCAAAATTTGACTTAGGAGAATTCTTTCAGTAGAAATAGTAATTCCAATATTGGTAAAATTTCCATCAAAAAAAGTGTTAGTTCAGTAGTCACTTGTCAGGAAATTACATTGAAAGGATTACAAAGAAACAGTCCAATTGACATTAAAGTTTTTAAATGGTTACCTGCAAAAAGGTAACATTGTCTTTGGGGAGCAAGAGGTGGGGGAGAGATGGGAGAACAGACAATAAAAGAGGAGTTTTTTCTCTGAAAAAAAATAAATATTAGAATACTTTCTAGGGACTTTTTTGTTGTGCTGTGTTGTACTTTTTTCTTAAATGTTCTAATTTACCAATAATTGTAAAAGAATGGTAGCTTTCCATTTGCCCTAGTTGGGACTCTATGCACTTCCACGTTGTGTTAGACTCCTGCAGTTAGAAGACCGTACAGTTCCCCATTTTGTTTTGCAAATGTTAGTTAAATGTAACTGTAGTTAATTTAGGCAGTAAAATATACATACACACTAAGCAATGTTAAAAACTTTTAGAAATGGAATTTAAAAATTTTGAAGTAATACATGCATTAACAAATAGTTTTCCAGCATTGTGAAGAACTCACAGTTATTTAAAAGTTTCATAAGAAAAAAATGTAAGTCTTGCAGTAAATTTTGTCACATTTTTTGACTATCCAGAACAACCAGACACTTTTAATTATGGGGATTCTGCCTTTTTTTAGGAAATAGCCCTTCACTTGAAAACAACCAAAGGCCAATTTCTTACTTGGATGCCTATCAAATAGGTTCTAAAATTACTAACTGATGTACTGCTGAATCAGAGACTGGGCTCTGGTGCATGCATTAGTTTCCGAAGGTCTTTATTCAGAGCATGAGAAGAGTTGTGGCAGGAGGGAACATTTCAGCCACTTGTGGCACAGGAAGATCCTTGAGCCACCTTCACCTGAACATACAGCAATAGGGTGCGAGTTGGATTGTGTGATACATAAAGGACCTTCCTGACACTTTTAATAGGCAAGACTTTCTGACGCAAGCACAGAGCATTGTACTGCTTTCAGAACTGACCTGACATCTCCCTTTCAGCTATTTCTACAGTTGAGTGCATGCCAGCTTAGTACCTACTATGTCTTTGTATGGTTAAGGCATATTCTAAGTGTCTCCAGAAAAACAAACATACAGCCCCCAATCATATGCACCATGAGGGCAAAGTCATTGAATTAACTCTAGAATGAACATCTTTAATGTCTGGAGTTCAGGCCTCTGAAACAGAGCCTCAAGATTGAGAAAGGATGCCTTTTTCCACTTAGAATCCCATTCCTGAAATTTCAGTTCCTGAAATCTGTTCCAAGAAGCTGAACAGATCACATCATGGCTATTGAAGAAGAACATGGAGGAAGTCCCATCTGGATTATACATTAGTATTTACTCAGTTCCTTTGAAAACTACACTTAAATGAAAGGCTTCTAAATAAATATGTTCTGCTTTCGTATTTCACCTGAAGCTGTACTGATGCACAGTCAAGACTACATGTTTTAGGCCTCCAAAAGGAGAAAATAGGAAAAACAAACAAACAAAAAAGCAAAAGAAAAGGAGCATGAAGCCATAACCTAGCAGTGGAGGAAACAATTGGAAAGCTGCGTTTACTCTAATTCATCCTGTAATTATCTTAATTTTGGAATTAATCAGGGTTTGAAGTCAGGGCTTCCCTTCCTCTAGCTAACAGCTTTGAGATTCATTTTATTTAAGCCTGTACCACCTGACTGTTACCCAGGGTTAAGCTTGTTACACTTTTAACAAGTAGTTGGATGTAGTAGAACAGATAGAAAATGTGGGTGTCTCATAGAAAAATCAAATCTGCAAAGGTTCATTTGAACTGCATTTCAGCATGGCAGCATTTTTATCAGGTTAATAGAGAAGTCAGCAGTCAATTATGTCATAAAATTACCTCTACATTGTTGCAGAATCCAATCTGCTTCCTAGTTTAGAACATCAGGAAAGAGAAAAATATACAACTTGCATAAAAAAGCAAAATCACTAATGTTACACTTTGTTTACAATTTGCTGCAGATTTTATATCAGAATCACTACAGAAAATATCAAGCAAGTAACAAGATTTCTGAGTACTAATCACATGAGACAATTTATAAAGCATTAGTATAAAACAACACACAACTTGTGACCAGATATTTACATTGTGCAGCTATAATCATTGGGGAGTAGAAAGCACAGCTACTTGTCACAGGTCACTGCGTGCATAAAAAAGAAGTCATTCTATCAATAGCATTATGGAAATAGACTGTAAGCAGAAATTTTTTCTTGTTTTCTTTTGCTTTTCACAACTGAAAAATCATCTCAACGACTGTCATGGATTCCTCAGAAATCTATTTCCAATCTTTCTTACTTCACTAGGACTACTCTTAATCATTAGTTTTCTTGGTGAAACCCTAATGAACTTTCTCAGATCACATCATCCTCTAGGACTTTCGAGAGAAGGCTTATCAATTTATTATATTTGCATGATAGATAAGGAAATCTATCTGTCTGTCTGTCTCTCTCTCTTAGAGTTCATCTACCACATCCACATACATACATCAGTTGGAGAGCTAGTGGCATACCTAGTTTAGGTTACCTAAGCATTTACTTTTTACAAGGCTGATTTTAACTTCATTTACCTTTTCAAAATTTACTACTGGGCTTAAAAGTCCCTTGGTGTGGTCCATGGCCAGAGATAACTTTCTTTGGAAACCTGAGCACAGCAATTAAACAGCAAGACTCACTGCATAAGAGTCATGTAGGCCGTGGCTGGAGAGCCAGGTGACAATTTGGATTCTTGGGTGGCCTGTACACAATCTGCCTTCCTTCCCCTTTTATAGCCAGGTTTGTAGATAAAGAAATTGACTTTTCTGGTTTTGGTCAGAGTATACTTTGGAAAAAATGTTTCACCAAATACCTTTCCAAATTAATTTTATGTGTCCAGAAAGAAGTAAATTAATATCTCCCACAGGAAGCTATTCTGAGAATTAATGAATATTTAAAGAAACAGATGCAATATATTCTTAGCAACAGCTTAACAGCCAAGCAGGTATTTATCCTGGCTTTTTGAGCCATCTAAGAGTTAGAAGTCTTCCCTAAGTCACCTAGATTCTCTCTATGGAGCACAAAGAGAAATAGGTACCTTCAGGGAGCAATTCACTAGATATATTTGTTGGTGGTGGTAAACACCATGTTACAATCAGTATTGTCACACTAACCATTTTTCAGTTCAATGCCATCTCTCCTATACAACATTATTTTTGAATGACAGAAATATTTGTTTCATTTCATTAAGCACATTTTGAATTATAAAGTGAACATTTCCTGCTTAGAGCAATTCTCCACATTCAGCAAAAGCTGACTAATACTTTGACTAATTCAAACTTGTATTTCTCATCAAATCAATAACCTTTTTGAGGAAAAAAAAAAATTCATTTTGAATTGCGGCAGTTAGATACAAAAGTAGATGACTTTCCTTTCATCTACTGAAAGACCTTTAGCTACAGCAAGGGAAAGGGAGATACTCTGTTTATGTCATATAAAAGAAGTTTCTATGCTTTACCTCTCCAAAGCTGTATTTGAAAACACAAATAATAGATCAGCA
This sequence comes from Haliaeetus albicilla, assembly GCF_947461875.1. Lineage (NCBI taxonomy): Eukaryota > Metazoa > Chordata > Aves > Accipitriformes > Accipitridae > Haliaeetus > Haliaeetus albicilla. Next base: position 3,510,229 of record NC_091497.1, on the reverse strand, counting down.
CCGTCAAAGCCTTTTCAAGGTTTTTTTCAGATTTTTCTCCCTAAAGGATGCATATTATTATGATCCTTCCCCCTATCCCCCCAATTCAGGAATGTATTTCACAGTGTGCACTCACATCTCAATCATAAACAGAAAACGGGGACCAAGAGTTTAATTTGTACCAAAATCCCAAATGCAGAGCCTGGTTGAGGTAGCTTAACCTTTTATTAGAACCAGAAAAACTTGAGAGGAAAGCATCAGTGTGATGGGGTTTGATTTTATTTCATCTCTGTACTAGACCTTAAGTGCTTTATTTAAATAATGAAAGCATCAAAAGGTATGCATGTGTAAGTATGAAAATCAGATTCTAACTTTCGCTTTTTGTTTTGTGGGCTTTTTTTTCTTCTTTGGCAATCCTAGACCTAAGAGTATGGAAGGAATCATCCTTCTCCTGCTTTAATAAGGTCTGCAAAGGAGTTGTGAAACCAACCAATCAGAAATGCAGAATTCTTCTGCTTCGACATGTAAAGCACTATTTTAGTAAAATTATCTTTATTACGGTGACAGAGAAGGTTAAATGGTAAGTTTCCTAGATGCAGTGCAACCAATGTTTTGGTGCTCCTTTTCATCTCCAGCAAATGATCCAACAAATGAACAATAAGTTCTTCCAGCAGGCACAGACTAAACCACAAGTAAGTAAATAAAAACAGCTGTTAGAGTATTTTCCCTTAGCTGAGACTTTTAGCAGATTATTACAATGACCCATATGCACTCTGTAGCAAAGGAATGGTACTTCCTAACACTCACAAACACTGTTTAGCATCACAGGCAAAACAAGAGAGCAAGAATTCAGTTGTGGGCTTCTCTAGCTCAGTTCTAGCGTCTCTAACTGGTGTCCAACATTGTGAAACTGTTCTTTCAAGTGTTTCGAATTCTTCTTACTGAAGTTCTAACATGCAGTAAAAGACACCCAAAATTTTCTCAAGTAAATATTTTTCCAGGTGTCTTATCTCAAAGGGACTTAGATACAGAGCTTCCTAGATCTGAACCGAGCTGCAAATTTGTCCATTTTAATTTGGAGTGATACTCTTCCAAGGCTACTTTTAGCCCAAATGAGCTGTTATACTGTCTCTGGAAGGGGTTGCATCTCACAGGTCCATTTTGTGTCCACATAGACATTGTCAGGTTTGTTCCTATAATCATGATGGTGTTCATTATAAGAATAGCTTGGCTCATATGGGCTGTCTTTGCCAATGTTTTCTTACAACTACCAAACCTAGAACACAGGAATGGGAAGAGTAAATCCACATTGAGAGCATCTGTAGAGCCTAACAACTTTTTTTGTTAAATTCATCCATAGGTGAGACTTCTTATTTGGAAATTTGTCACAAAAAAACTTTTGATTAAAAACAGACTTACAAAAAGATTATTTTTTTTTCCAAGGTTCACAAACCTTTCAACAAACCTGGGCTGAGTTTTAAATTATCTAGGCTAATAAATGGCTTTGGATGGAAACACTGTGGTTTCACAGGGGTTGATCTGTAATCAGGCAAAACTTGGTGATTTGGCTTAGAGTTTCGTGGTTTGTTTCATCTTAAGTCTTGAAGTAAAACTTCAAGGATGCCAGTTGGTATGAACTGAAACGTAAAATATTCATGCAAAACCCACTGTAGTAAAACTGCTTTACTTTTAGGGCAACCCTGGGGAGGGGTGGGGGGAAACTCTTTTCACAGCCTTTATGCCTGTGTGGAATTTTGAACCTCAGTGCTTGTTGTTTATTCATTTTTAAGGATCCATCAAGGAAAGACTTGGCTCATGTGTCCTGCAATAAAGCCAGTGTTAGGATTTTGTGGTTTGCATTACTTAGAAGGTCACAGCTACTTAGAACAGGGCTTGGAATTTTTACAATGGCAGATCAAAACACATGGGTTTGGGGGTTTTGCTGATATAACAGTAATAGTTATGAGAATTATAATGTATATAAAATTGGATAGGATATCATAGCAGGGAATGATAGTATTATTTTAATACCCATACCCTCAAGATAGTTTAAATACTGAGGTAGGAGATGCTATAGAAAAAAAAGCCTCTAAAATTAGAATTAGGTATACATCATCCCACTCAGAGACTGTCAGAGATGCAAAGATGGTTTTGTGTTAAAAATAGAAACTGCATTTCCAATGTTGCTTAAAAGCAACATGTCACTGCTACTTTCTCACTTCAGAAACAAGTAACACCAAAACACAAAACACTTGAATAAGGGCAACCCAGTTTCTCAAACTGTTTATTTAAAACATCAGAGAACTTAATGTTGGAATATCTATGTTTCTTTTCTGCAGAAAAAAAAATAGTTTTTACATGTTTATTTCAGAAATAGCATAGACCAGATTGTTCGTCTTTTTTGTTTCTTTTCCTCTTCTCATTTCCTTGTGTTGCTCCCTTTCCAGTGCAGCCAGAGGATGCTTAGCTAAATAGAACTCATGGGACTAGATGCCTCATTACAATATTGTCTTCTAGTAATCCCCACCTGAAATCATGAGAGTCTGGCTGCTTATTTCTATCTTTGCAAGAAATAGAGAAAGGAAGCAGAGAGGAGGAAACATTCCTAGTCTTGGAAATGAACTTCTAAAGGCAGAAATATTTTTGCCTCCTTTTTCACTGTTCCACTTAGTTATCAGTAGAAAAGAAAATTATGTCTTTCTTTAAGCTGTAGTTGAGAAGAACTATCTTGGAAACACCAGAGTACCTTCTGTGAATGTGAGTTAGAAAGGACTAGTTAGAAAGCAAGACAGACCTAGGTATCTAACTGTCTAGGTACGCCCACACATATATATAAAGAAATAAACAGCCTTGATTTCAGGAACACAGGAAGAGAAATTTCTTTCTGGATAAGAGACAGGAAGCAGTGTTAAATGTCAGGGTTTATAAAACCAGATTGAGCTGAGATCTGTTGCTATCAGACTTCTATGGGTGAAGCTATAATGCATGTACATCCATTAGAATAAGCAGTCAGGGATGAAAGATGAGTGCACAACATGAGGAAAACTTATATATCCATAGGAAAAATGGGAGGGGAAGGGAAGGGAAGGGAAGGGAAGGGAAGGGAAGGGAAGGGAAGGGAAGGGAAGGGAAGGGAAGGGAAAGGAAGGGAGAAGAGAAGAGAAGAGAAGAGAAGAGAAGAGAAGAGAAGAGAAGAGAAGAGAAGAGAAGAGAAGAGAAGAGAAAACTGGAGTGCTAAAAAAAGAAAATGAAGAAGAAATAGAGCTTTTTGAAGCCTTCTTTCATTAAAAAAATTCTTCCAGGTGCCTTTCATAACTCTACCCTTAATATTTCAATCCTGAAGTAAATACTGTTATTGAGGTACAGGTTTCCTACCAGTATTAACATCCCTGGTCCTAACATCCCTAACGAAGGTCTTAGTATCCCTAGTCCTGGCCACCACAGTCACAGTCTTTTCCACTAAGGTGAATTTGCAAGCCAGGACAGTTTTACTGGTCAGAAGCTATTGAATAAATACTTGAGGATATGATTAGTTTGAACAGTTCTGAACATAACCCCTGCACGACGAGCTGTTACCTGTTGATCACTTCCTGTCCCTGACAAAGAGGGGAATGGATGACCAGAATTCAAAATCCCTCCATCCAAATCCCACCTACCATTAGCACAGCTTGTGAAAGCAGGTTTTATAGTTCCTTCCAACATCACTGAAGGGGAGAAAGGGCAGAGCGTTAATCCTTCCTTCTCTCTCTGATAGGAGAGCTGGCTATTGGCAGTACTGTAAACCCAGATACATTTACAAAATGACTCATTTCTATTATTTAAGTAACTCAGAATTATAAAGTATGCCTGAGCTCTGCAGATATATATAAAATTTTGCCAGAGGCAGGAATCACTTCTGCAGTATCACCATATCACTGCTTCACTGCTTCGCCGCACATAAACCTTATTTCCAATTAATCTGAGCTCCCTGAGAATCAATCGGAGACTGTATAAACATTCTAAACACATACTGTGCATGCCACTTCAAATTTACCACTAACACTTTACTATATTTCTATCAATTATTCCCAGGAAATAGGCCATATTGCACCAAAGTCATGGTTTAACGGTGTTTGATTTTTTTCTCCAACCATCAAATTTTTAAGAGCACACACACAAAACTACAGATAAACTATTTGTTGTATTTTCTACTTTTTATCTAACAAATTACAGCACAGAAAATATAATATTAGCAATCTGATTATTAAGGAAGAAGAAAAATTTAACACTTTGGTGGCCATTCATGGGCAATGATATGCAAACGACATTCTTCAAGCCTCATTCAACACAGATTGAAATGGCGCGCCAAAAGCTTACTAAGGTTAACCAGCTGCTTTCATTCCCCCCCAATACCACAGGCAACATTGGCTCCCCTAGCAGGTCTAAAGGCTTTTTTCCATGTAACCAATAAATCCAGGTTGGGCCTTTTCCACATAATCTTAAGAACTCCGTCTATACATTAAATTCTCCCTCAGAAAGATTGCCTGAGAGAAAATTCAGAGGGGCAAAATCAGTCTGCTAAGGATTACGGTCTTATTTCTCCCTAATGGCAGAGAACAGCACCTGTAATTTCCCAGGCATTTTAATCATATTCAGCTCTGGGAGCTGACACCTTGCAGCTCTTAAATCACAAATCAGTAGATATTCATATGTATTATTTTCTCAGTCAAAATTTTTGTGTCGATATAATTCTAATTGAAACTGGATCCCCATACCCTGATTAACCTGGAGCATGCTAGATATCTCACTGAAAAGGCGAGGAAGGAGGAATATCATATAAGCAAGCAATATATAACTAGATGTAAAGCAACAACAACAACAAAAAAATCAGGCCATTGTAGTAAGGCATCCAAGGATGCTACAGGTTTATGATACAAACCCAGAAGTTTTAAGGATCAAATGACTTCTTATCCTCTTGGCAGGACAAGAGGAAACTGAAGGAGTCATTTACTCTGATTTTGTTTTGTGTTAAAGATATTTAATATATGCTGTTTATGTATAGGGTATGTTCCTGAGCTCTTTCCCTTTCCTCAGAACCAATGGAACGGGCTTTTATATTGCTTATTGAATGAATTTCTGGACCTCCAAGGAAATTTCTGTAAATCTAACAACAGTAAACATTTCATACCATAGCTGACAGAAAGAACAGTAGACATCCCTCTAAAGGTATGGACAGGAATATGAATGGAAATTCTGCTGAAACTACTCTGGGATGCCACCTTTCTGAAATTTCATATTTTCTTTTTCATATTTTAATCACTGTAAAAATGGTGTTGGAGAAGACTTATCTGTGATACAGTGATGTTTACTTAAATCCTTTACTTTAAAGTACTTTAAAGTATGTTTACTTAAATCCTTTTTACTTTAATCCTTTACTTAAAGGATTTTTTAATCCATTCTATTGACTTTTAAAAGTATAATTGTAGAAATGTCAGGAATCAACTTACTATTCAGCTTTTTTGTTTCACTTACATTCATCATATCTCACCCTACTTCTGTATGATTTTGAATTGCTTCCCTTTCTTCCATTTTTAAATAAAATCTGCTAAAAAAGTGCCATTCCAACTCCACAGCTCAATTAATTGTGCAGAAAGAGATTAATTTCACACAGTGTCAGAATTTGGCAATATTGTGACTCAGCTTTTAACTACAGAAGGATAAAATACCCCAGGGAATGCAGTGACGAAGAGTTGACAATAACATTCTGTTCAGTCTTCATTAGAAAATACCATGCATCTGGTTGTTACCCTTCCATGCAAACCACTGGAAGCAGAACCTGTGGTTATCCTTCACAACAGCAATTGCTCAACATCCTTGCGGATTTTTGGTTTGGTTTTGCTTTGTTTTGTTTTCCTTATCTATTTTCCCCTTCTCCATATACAGTTTCTGGAGGCACAAAATCAAGATTTTGAACTTATTTGAGTCTAACTTTGTCTTGATCCTACCTTCTTCTCAAAATGGACAAGCAAAATACATGCATTTAAATGATTAACTCTCAAAAATCTGATGTCACTATTCTTCAATGTTAATTGAATTTTGAATATCAGAACAAAGAATTAAATAGGAAAATGAAGGTTTAGTAATGTTCATTGTTTTACATTGCAACTCATCCCATAAAACACTGAAAATGTTTATGGAGCAGAACTCTTAATTCGTTTGTAGTTGGACATCTAAAACATTACCCTGAAAAGCATAAGCAGGTTTTATTTTTACTGAGGGCAAGGCAATTGAAGATGATTACCTACATTATAGTAAACTAGGCTCAGGGGAAAACCTTTCCTTTTAGCCCCTTTAAATCTTTGATGCTAGCAAGCACAACTTTTTTGCACAGAGAGAGATTATCTTGTACCTCATCAGGAGATGCGACTGAGACCTCCTCTTTGGGATGTGGGAATTCTTCCATTATATTCCCTTGGGCTAGGGCAAACCACATTTCTCACTTGCTCAGTAGATACCTTGTCTCAGAGCTCCTAAACTGGACATCGTCATGTCAGGAGCCCAGTTCAGCTATGCATGGATTTCCATGTGAATTTCAGACTAATGGTAGATGTACAGCCCAAATCAGTGCTTGACCTGTAGAGAAGATCAGAATTTTACCTTGTACCTTTCTAGACAGCTCTTTTGATAGTGTAGGGAATTTATAAGCCATTATTCAGCAGTTTGTACCTCTCTCATTAACTGTATAGGAAACCCAATGACTTTATGTAGCGTATTTGCAATGATGGTTATGGAGCCTCAATACTTAGGTATTGTTTTTCCTAACTTACTTAGGTGGCTTGAATCTTGCCTTGGATATTCAAAGATGAAAAAGAAGACAAAAAAAGTTTAAAATCGATTTGAAGCCTGATGGGATGACTTTCCCTACCAATGCCTGAAATTGTTTTCTTATTAGATATCATACTTTCTTAAAACGAACTGTAAAAAAAAGTATAAAAATATATTAAATATATAAAAATATATTCAATGTAAATAGTATTACAATACAAAAGCATTGTCTTAGCTTAAAAGTTTACTTCAAGTCAGATGTTTTCAATTCCAAACTATTGCTTTTTTTAAATTCTGCATGTTATACAAAAAAATAAAAACCAACCTGAAAAACAGTAACTCTGGTGTCTTGTCAATGAGGCCTTCCACATAAAAAATAGACAATTCTAGTGAATTCTTGCCTCCTCAGCAGAAAAACGAGAGGAGAAAAAGGCAAAACAGCATTGCAATTTGTCGAGACTCTGGATTTTAAAGACACCTGATATTTTTCTGCATTGCATATTTTTAATTTTAGGCTATGGTAGACTCATTCTGAAAAAAAAAGAAAAAAAAAAAAAACCAAACCAAACACATGGGCTTTGGTTTTGTTTTTTAAATACATGTAGTCTAAAACAAAAACCAAAAAGGAAACAATAACAACCCAAAAGACTTTAGGAGGAAAAATATTAATTTTCAAAAAGGTTTCAAACTACATGTTTCGGTTACATTAGACCAGCTACTCTCCTATTTTCTGATGGACTCTTCAACAAGTAGTTTTCCAAATATTTATGACTCAGTGGGATTATGTATCTTCAAAGCTGAATTTCAGAAAAAATATGCTATGATATAGTAAAATAATAGTAATGAAAACAGAAGTAAAACCCATGAGGAGGTGTCTATATATGTCATATTGAACTTGATTGTTCATTCAATGTAAATCACAAATCATTTATTTAATTTAGGAAGCATGACTGCAGGTTACAGTGGTATGAATTAAAGGTAAGGTATTTAATAAGGAATTCGGTTTAATTGCCTTTTACTACAAGGCTACTTCTGCTGTCAAAGCTGATTACTTCATACAGTAATTAAAAGAACAATGCAGCTACAGTACAGTACAAATGTTTTGTATTGTGAACGATATGTAGTTAATTTTTTTCATAAGGGAAGGCAATGTACAATATATGTGGCTACCCTTAAAATAGGAATGCTACTAAGAAGATTCTATCCTACAGCAGTTTTGTTCTAGTAACAAGCATAACAAATGCAGCAATGACTATCACTTTGTCTAGCGTAGCTCTTCAACGCCTCAAGTTGTGATGCTTCCTTTAATCCTGCTGGAAACTGTTGATTTTTTAATTACTTTGTTATGAAACTTTCAGATTTGTGGGAGTTGCATGGCAATCTGATTCCATTTAAATGACTGTACATCGTACATCTCTGAGATATACAGACAACTGTATTATTAAATGAGACTTTAAGAAATTTCATTATAAAGAACATAGTTTCCATAGTATATATTACAATTCAGTATCAGAAAATGCCATATTAAATGATTGTTTATGAGAAGCCTTTTAACTCTATCTCTGCAACAAGAAATCATACAAGGCTGAATGGCTGTAGAGACATATTGCAGACTAAGTGCAGACAATTTATTTGCTGCATCCCTGCATTCCTGTAATGTTTCTCTGTGTGCCCTTTAGAGTAAAGTGGAAACACAAACAGGAAAGTGACTTGCTTTGTGATAAATGAATGTGTCTGAAAACATGAGACAGTGAGAACAGCCAAAATAAGTGATCCAGGCCTGTTAAGCACATGAAAGAAAACGGGAGAGAATTTCTTCATAATGCCAACTTAATCAGAGCTTCAGCCCCAATAGCCACAGAAGCCAATGGTGGAAATGAAGATGTCATGCTGTTATTCATGCTTGGAATGAGATAAGTTATTGGAAGGAAGGAGAGATGCTCCTATTCATAATGTAGCTTCAGGTTTAGCAAGCTTTAAATAAAAATATAGTATCCATTACTGTGTATCTTATCCACTAGCGCTCCTGAATATCTATTCCTACTATATCAATGCTAATCTCTACTATCATAAAGGTCTTCCTGCTCCTTCATGTTAGCTTTGCTGAAGAGTCAGATTTAATAGAATAGGGTTGGCAGAAGCAGCAGGGATTATCGCTGCAACAGAGAATCTTGTAAAGCACAGTGGCAAGTCTGATCTGCCTTATTCTCTTTATTCTTTCGGGTTTATATTATATAATCTCTCCATCCTTTTCTTTCTACAAATATTTATCTATACAGGTAATTGCTTACTTTTGGATACAGGAATCACACAATGAGTGCATATCCACTTGTCAATAATTGACATCCAATTACTCTTAAAAGGAAAGTATTACTTCACGTTTCTTCTCCCTCTTTGTGTCAAAAATATCGATAGGTAGACTGCGGCCTTGCCTATGTGCTTTGATGGCCAGGACTCCCTGAGAAAATATGGAAGCACTATGGAGCAGATAAGTGACAAGAGACTGAGCACTCAAAGTAGCTTACATTTCACCACATTGTGTTGAGATATCAAAGTGACAGTGATGTCCATAATGACAGGTCACAACTTGTGACACAGAACATAGCACAGACCCTTGCTCTGTGACCCACCTTTCCCAATTATTTTATTGAAACCTACCCAAATGAACCTCAATGTATTTATGGCAGGTGGTGTTGTATGTAGCAGGTTCTTTATGTTAGCATGGAGGCCTTCTGAAAATTGTGTCGATAATTTGTCTTTCTTAAAGGGCAGAAGTCATAGTTATCCTCAGTGTTTGCAGCCTTGAATGACAGAATGATTCAGTGATAAGACTACTTGAATTGGTAGCAAAAAAACATGAACTGGGGTCAGAATCTCCTCAGAACTGCAGTCCAAAGGATTATGCCATGGGACAGATGCATAAAGAGACACTACAAGGCTTTGGGAGGAACCTCTAAATCCAAAGGGCATGGGCAGCAGTGAACCATCAGACAGACCAGATGTGAAAGTGCATGTAGCAGAAGTAACCGATATTCTTTCTGCAAGGCACCAGTGCCAGCCTTGTGTCCTGTGTACAGTGGCATTCCCAGAGGAGAACTGACATACACTAGTGAAATTAGGTTATTCTGCAACTACAGACGGATCAATCATGGCTTCCAAAGTTCTGCAAAAGGATGAGGATCAGTGCCAGTAGCTTCCCAAAACATTTGATGTCTGGCACAATGGAGGGCATTCATCATATTTCCAGAAAAAAAATTTTTGGAGGGAATAATAGTCTGCCAACTCTTGGACTGCTACTGATTTTAGATATTAGAGAATTTCTCCACTTGGGAATCATTGAAATTACAGACACACCTGAAATCAGACCTGATTTTCAAATGGAGCTTTCAGACTATGCTGGAGATGCTAAGGAAACTCTCTTTCTGTATTATAGAAAATAGATACAATAAATTAGCTAAAACCAGTACTAAATTCTTATTTGATCAAGGGAAGATACAGGAAGATGAACATGGGGAAAACAGGGAAGATGTATAATGTCAGTGTTTTGGTGTTTGACTAGGATAGGATCTCATTTTCTTTTGATGTTGTGGCTAGTACATCGCTAACTGTCATGAGCATTGATTTATGAAGTCAGATGTAGGTAAGATGGGAGCATATGGAATATGCATTTCACTATTAACAGGGACAGAATATTGTAGATAGAAACTTATCTGACTGGATGAAAATGGTTTATCTCAGGATGCCTCTGTGTGTGTGTGTGTGTGTGTGTTTATAGGCAAATTTCCCAGGAACTCTAATGTATTTGCATATATGCCTACATACATTATCTGAATACATTATTCATGTCCAAATTATTTTTAGTTATTTGAAAAAATAATGAAAATCATCCACTGAAGGAACATAGTTGTCTCCCAGATGCTCAAAGTAAAAGCGATGTGCCTAATAAACAATCATCTGACAACATACTGTTGTGCAAAACATCAGGGCTTAAATTTCTTGTTGAAATCGTTTTCTGAACTGCCTGTATGAAGTAGTCCTGTGACAGTTTGCCTTTCCGAAATTTATGGATTGGGTATGTGAAGACAAAACCCACTGAGTTGTCAGTCAAAAAACTTATTGATTTAAACATGCCTTCCTGTATTTGCTGTTTGAGAATAACGTAGTGTCAATTTAGTGGTCTGTATAAACTGTTTCATCTATTATTGAAGTTCAATGAAACCTTTCTGGAAAGGCATCTTCTTCTATTGTAATTAGGCCAGTAGGAGTAACAGCTTCAACAGAGAGCTTTATTAAACTAAGACATATAATAGGCTTAGTAGGAACAGTGCATCATAACCAAATAAATGAAAATTAATCTAACGGAAGTGGAGAGAAAACTATATACACTACAGAAGGCCTAAATTTCAGGGGAAAAAAGGGAAGGAATACTTGTGGTATTTGTTGTCTGCTTTTCCTCTTTGCCGTCTCATGCTTTTCCTTTCTCAGCTTTATATCTCTGCTCGGTACAGTACCAGCTGTAGAATGAGTTTGCTCGACCTTCCACCCAGCCAGAGCTGCCTCTACAGAGCAACACTGAAGTTTGGAGTGGTGCATTTGGGGACTGCACCTGAACTGGCACATAAAACAAGATAAGGTCCTGTTCAGGTGATTCCACAGGCACCTTTACCTTATCAGCAGTGTAAAAAATAAGCACAGTAAGAGTTTACAAGGCTCATTTTTCTCCAGCATGTCACTATGTGCTCCTCCGGCCACCCATGCTCTGCCTGTTACAGCAACTGTATTGGAAGTTGGCTTCTCTTTGCTGCACCACAGAAAGCAGTTTGTCCCAGTTTCAGCATTCACATATTCAGAGTAAGAGAAGAGGGATAGATCATTTGGACTTGACTCTCATAATCTTAATGTATTTGTCCCTAAAAATCCAGCAAAAAAGGGAAGTGCACTCTCTCCTGCCAAGATGAATTAGCAAGGGCTGCTCACACTTTCAATGAGTCACAAGTTAAAGCACCTCACTGGCCTTTGAAATTCTTATCTACGCTTTAGTTTGTCACTGACATATATGAATGTATATATAAAAATGATTTTGGAACAATGCCTGCATGACAATGCAAGGTGCTCCAGTCATTGCGATAGTCCTACTATATATTGATTAGCGTGGTACTCTTTTTAACCATATGCTTCCTGGTTTTGCTTATTTTTCCCTCTGTTTCAGTGCCATATTTAGAAGAAATGATGAGGAGTAATCACTGAGCATTATCATATTATCCCTAGATAATTCCTACATTAAATTACCACTGATCAAATCCAAAGAAAGCAAAATCCTCCTTTGCTTTGCTCCCCACTAACTATATGTGAGCTACCCTCTTTCTTTACACAAAACACATAACAAAGGTGTTGTGCAACAAATTGTGTGCGTGAGAAGATCCAGGAATTTTCTGCTGAAGGGATGCTCTGGGGTACTGCTGTACCAGCCTGGTCATGGGCTCAGGCTCTGCAGCTCCCACCTGGATCGCTCACATCAGCCTTTGACACCCATCAGGCTGCCTGGTCTTCTGCCAGACAATTCCTAGGCAGAGTTTGAGGTTTATCTCAATTCAGGTGCTCATCCCAACAGGCAGGCTAGTTGCAGTTGCCCTGTTTTAGAAGGTAAATGGCTTGATAGCATACATCTGACCAGGCAACATCTCTTGGCCTCCAGAAACTCTTTTGTAACGAGTCCTCCTAGGCTACACAATGAAGAAGGGATGTCCTGGCTTGCTGCCTGCAGGACCATTGTAGCATCGGGTATTTTAACAATGGTCATGGCCTGAGATGATGCAAAAGTAGCTCTCTCATCTCTTTTTCCCCATATGTAAAATCCTTCTCCTACAAGAGAGAGTTGTATGAAAGCAAGGCACTTAGACCATTGGCATGTTTCACTCCACGTTCCTTGTGAAAAAAGCATAGCACTAAACCAGAGAGTTTCCTCTCCTAAAGAAATTTCCTTGTCCCAGCTGTCCTTCTGGGACTATAAATAGGATCAAAATCAAGCTTCGGTGGTGAGTTGACTGTGTGATAAAATTCTGGTTCTTCCCAGTATTTATCAAATTGAGACCATGTTTTTCTGACCATGCTCCCCTAAAGGTCCTGGATAAACGCACTGCAGTTCAGGGCAGGAGTGATGCTGCAAGCACTTCACAGTCTGAAAAGCAAATAAAAGGCACAAACAAGAAGAAATGGAACAGAGCAGCGTAGGATAAAAGCCACTTCAGGGAAAGGTGGTCTATAGGAGAGGACTACAAACTGGGGGGGGGGGGCTTTTGTTCTGCCTTTAGAGATGGATAGGCAACGTTTAAAAATATACAGTTAATATAAGCTTAGATATGGGCACAGGCATATGTCTAACTGTCATCCTGTGAGAATTTAGACATGGTTATCTATTCTTTCCAAGCAGACATTGCTTTGACTGTAGGACTCACTTTACATGCATTGCTACTAACTAATACTTTGCTTGAACTTGTGAAATTACTTTAAAAAAAACCAACAGATTTCTGAAATGATTATGTTGTTTATGAAAAGGCGAAATCTTTAACAATGCATTATTGAATGGAAATCAAAATTGTACTTATTTGGAAAAAATAATTTGTATTTGAAATGTCTAGAAGGGAAGAATCCTCTTGTTGTTCTATGTAAAAAAAAAAAAAAAAGTGTCATTTTGACACATTTATGAGTTTTTTCCAATATTTTATCATTTTGGTAAAACACAGCCTAGCAGATACCAAGATAGTGAAGAAATCTGTTAAAAATATATATATATTCTGTTGAAAATTTTTGATGTTTTGAGAGTTATGTTCCTTAAAGGGAACAAACATCTAATATGTGAAAAGTATATATAATACATGAAAACCAGTATTAATAAGTTTATGAAAGAGATTCTAAGATGTGACATCAAATAATAGCAAATACTGTGCATATAATTTTGAGTAATATGCCTTGGTTCCTGAAAATTTGTGTGCAACTACTCTGTGATTTTGGATAGGATTGATTCCTGTGATTAAGATACAAAATCCTAATTTTAAAATTTCTGAATGAATAATTGAAAAATAAATTTATCTGGAAAATTAATCTGTCTTCCAAGAAAGTGATTCTATAAGCCATAGCAAAATAATTGATGACTGTTGAGAAAATACTAGCATTTTATAAACTTTTAAGAAAAAATGTTGCTCTTTTGCTGAAAATTGAACGTGTGGCCAATAAAAACTGCATGCAAATTTATAAAGCAGCAGTAGTTTTGGTTTGTTTTGCTTATTATACATGATATGGTGGAGATGTAAAATATTAAAGTATATAATTGCAGCATTTTTTGCATTTTGTAATTCTATTTAAAAATTATGTGACATTTTGAAATTTGTCCATTGTCATAGATAAAACAAAAACACAAAGATATGTTTCATTCTGTATTTAAATTAGGTTTTTGCATTATCAGATTTAAGTTTTAGCTAGTAGCAAATACATGCTTCATTCGTTTAAGCTTCAATAATTTTTTTCATTTTTTCTTTTATGCATCAAAACATACTTAATAATTATGGCTTCTCATGGCTAAATACAACCCTAGGAACTTCCATCTGCTAAAAAAATCATTTCATTAAGTGGAATATTAGGAAGTTTATTAGGATGTTTTCAAGCTTTTTTTTTTTTTTTAATAAATCTTCATATAAACCTATTCTCTGATGCTAAGAAACTCTCCCTTCTTTTTTCTTCCTTGGGTCATGTTTTTGTATGTCCTTCTACAAAAACTTCTGTTCGAGATTCACCATATTTTTTGCTCTGTCAAAAGAAACCAGAACTCAGTGAGAGATGAAACCTGCTTTGTGGGGGGATGTGCTGTTTCTCTCTACATTCTTCTCTTGTGAATAATGCAGAACTGTCATCTCCTCTCTTATGAATCATTTTTGCCCTTCCCTTTTTCCTAATCAACCTATGAAAGAAAAGGTTCTATGCAGTTTTTCAGAAGGGGCTGTAACACATCAGAGGAATTGGTACATTTCTGAAAGATGTTCCTCTTTGCTGTACATCACACATGGAAAAAATGCATTTTCAGGACCACTTCTTTCTTCCTCCTTGGGTGCTTTTCTAATTTGCTGTGGATATTATGTTTAAGTGAAAGCACAGATGCAACACAATAAAAATGAGCACCACCAAACACAAGAGAGGAACAAAATGTTAAAAGTTATCCTACATCTTTGGACACAGCCACAGTACAAGTAATATTTGACCAAAGTCTCTTTTATGGAACTGTCAGCTCTTCTTTTGCAACCCATATATGCTTTGTAAAAAGTGTGTTTGATAGTATGGGAAACATTTTATTTTATTGGGAATGTTTTTAATAACATACACTATGGGGACTTCTCTTTAAAAAAATGGTATTTATTTATAGTTGGTTCCCACATACTAAGTATTTTCCATATGCTTTCTTCAAAAGAAAAGGGAGAGTAAAAAATCACAGCAAGAAACAAAACCCAAGAGAATTACTAAGTAGACCTCAATCTTTTATTTCTTTCACCCTTTTGAGGAACAAAACCAATACCATCTGAACAAATTAAGCAATCCCAGTTTACATAAAATAATAGATTATATCAGAATAATAAAACCTGTCCTGGACTTGAAAGTGTGTGTGGGGGTGTATTGTAGTGATTGTAGCATAAAACACTCAGGGGTATCAGCTACATCTTGCCTGTTCCCCCTTTTACCACTCCACGCACCTCACATGTTCAGGCCTTGCATAACCAGGCATAAAAAGACACAAACACCACCAGTCCATGGTTTTAAAAAGATGAACCATTAAAAAAATGTTCACAGATTAATTTTGAAGACTTTATTTATTTTGAAATCTCAATGTATGTAATATATGAAAAAAGTAAGAGCTCCTACAAAATTACCTTTCATAAATACTTTGCCTAGTTAATAAAGTAGCTATAATTGAAATTGCATCTGTGTGGCATGGATGTATGATATGACTCTCTAAAATTAAGTTAAATGCATACGTTTGAAAAATATTTGCCATGTGGACTCAAATTGTCACATACTGGGAATGACAGTGTGGTGCTATAATATTTCCTTGACAACACAAGGGTTATTCAAGTAAAGAAAATGAAGTCTGATTACATGGCATGTATTTTATTTTGGAAAACCTACACTAATGTCATTAAAATGATGTTGTTAGGAAAAGCTTTTATTCAATGAAGAATGATGGATAATTTCCCCTGAGTAACAGATATAATGGATGGAAGCCATTTTTCTAATGTGTATGAAGTCCACTGAACCAAAATAGTTGTAATAATCTCTGAAAGCATTTAGCTTTATGTATGCCTGTTTCTTTAAAACTTCAATTCTCTTGTTCCAACGTTTTTTAAAAAGAAAAGCACAATACAACTGGGTTCATAGTGCTGCAAGGTGCTGAAAATAGATATTTTAAAATAGGTTTATATAGACATTTCTATCGATGTACACAAATTTTTATATTGTTATCTATTTAGTGGTGTTATTTACAACTTTAATGGTAATTTTGGCTTTAAGCCAAACTTTAAAAACTTTTTATTCATTTTCTGCTTTATTGTTTTGATTTTATCCACTTGATTTACAAGAGCTCCAAAAGTACCTGAAACTACTTTAAAGATGTGAAGACCTTTTAATATATCTTTGCTTACAGAACAAAGCCTCAGAGCAGAATTACCTAGCAAATAAGCAATCATACCATTTAGGGACAGATAACTGTCTCAGATATGTGAAAAGCATTCAGGTGGATTGCTTTTAATAATGAAATTTTCTGTAAGCAAATCACTTTCTCTTATCTGATGACTTTTTCTCCAAGAGATTTTGACCTATGTGTTTTATTTCCTCGTACAGTTGTGAAACAATACTATAGAGGTGTGTACGAGAAGTAAGTACAACTTTGAAATGGCAAGTATAAACATGCCTAGATAGTCTAAATAAATGAGGCATATAACGATGATCATGGAAAACATCATATACACGTCTGGATTGAAAAAATAAAGGAATGACAAGACATCTAAACACAATTCCCTTTGTGCTATCTGCCCCATGTTATGAAAACATGAGGGTGTTCAGAAGTTAGTAGGAAAAGCTCAGGGCTGGGCTGTTGCTCAGTTCTACGAAGGAAAAACTGACATCATCAAGTCTGAGAGCTCTTGGTACTTTCAGAATAAATTACAACATTGTGAGGACAAAAATTGATTGTCATTTATTTTGGACATAAGGGGGCTAAGGTTTTCTCTTTTGTGTTTGTATCATTCCAAACACCAGATATTTTTGATTGCAGTGTAAATGCGGATAATGATGCTGACAATAACTATCTCCAGTGGATATTCTGTTCTCATACCATTATCTACAGAAATTCTTTTTTCTCAGTTTGGTTTTTGTGTTCAGGTATAAAATAAGCAATGATAAACCTTCCCCTGCCCCCCTTTTTTCTACCCTCAGATTTTTCGTACCTTCTTTATAGACAACACATAAGTACAGAGAGAGCAATGGCTTGGACTCATACTATCTCACTTGTAGCTCTAAATTGACACACTGAGTTAGGAAGCCTTATAAACCTGGAAAAGTCTCTAAAAGCAATTGAGAGCAGTCAAGATCTAAGTCTCTCTCATGAGAGATTTTGAGTAACTTCACAGAATGTTTTTAGCAGCTAGATCATCATTTGGTAGCTTCAACTAAATGCCTAAAGCTGACCATAAACTGGAATGAAACCAGGCCATAAATCAGGTTGTCAGGTTTAGAATCCAAACAATAAGGCCATTCTGAAGTTTGTAGATAAAAGCATTACTAAATATCACCTCTTCTTTCCAAAAACAACAAAAAGATCCTGAAAAATTTTTGAAGGATTGTTACAAGTGGCACAATGACATAGCAGAAAAGTGTCTCAGGAGTCACATTCCTTACTAATCTTAAAGTCTGTGGAAGAGCTGTGCATTGTAATGACACTTCTGTAGTGGTGAAGACTATAAATGTCCTTCTATGCGATAGGGCAATGAAAATGTAAAGCCAAGAATGCAAAAGATCTCATTCTAGCAAATAAGATGCGTTTGTTATTGATTTGCTAGTTTGGGCTAAGTTTACTAATGTCAATAATTCTTTATTTTAGAACTGCAGTAGATCAACTATTAATTTAAGAGACCATAAAATCACATTTTTTGATCTAACAGGTGGGTACCGGGGACATTGCACTACGTACATCTCCAGCCTATGCTTCTGACATTCCACGTGTTCTGACACCCAGCTTTATGTCAGCTTCTGTGCTTCAGTCTTAAACTATACAGAGAAAAATACATCCCCGTATTTCAGCAGATTGCTGTAACAATTCTATGTGATCAGATAAAGAAACAAATTGCAGTCAGTATTTTACTGTGCCCACCTATAATATCCGACAGGAAAAAAATATTTTCTGTGGTCATGTCTAGTAGCAACACTGAAGCAAAGAAGTCACGTCTAAATGTATAACTTCCTAACAAGATGTATAGGGGACTACAGTGTGCTCCCAGCACCCTACCTGTATAAATGTTGACCCAGAAATATTTGCATTAGACATCCTGAGGTGTCATATGGGAACATGAGAGTCTGTATAGCCTGGGCTATTCCTTAACAAAGGTGTCCGCATTAGGAGCTCAGTCTCCCTAGATTTCTTCTACAGCCACTGGAAATTGATGGGTTACTTGTAAATTGAAGCACTCCGTGTCAGAGAGACCTCTGATTTCAGAATAGCAGATAAACACCTAAAATTAGATCTAAGGAATGTGAGCCCACAGTTTGAGTTACATTAAAGGTAATGGGTTTGTACCTTTGGTCACAGTTTTTGCAGTGCATTCTGGCTTGTGACAACACACACAGAGTTTATAGCATTTTAAATACACTGATCATATCCAAGATGGCAACTACAATGTGATTGATTCCTTTTCTATCCAATTCTAGGAAAACTATCTTGCCTTTGAAATGTTTAAAATATGCATTGATATTAATCAGTCACAGTCACTGAGTGTTACTAAAATAGAGTTTATGAAATGTGCATCTTGATTTGTTTTCTCTAACTGTATTCTGATAGACCACCTGTCTTTCAGTGAGCTCTTCAGAAAGTTTTTAGCTGTGGAGCATACGATTTGCAACTGGAGATGTAGATTTCAGTCATTAAGTGTTCTGCCTTAGGGACCGTTTTTATTTTCAGTCATGTTTTAATTAATCTCTCTAATTTTTTCTTTTCTTCTAAGTCAGTTTTGTTTGACAAAATATAGATTCTTTCCACTTTAAAAAATGTTCAGAGAGGAAGTTTAAACTCTTATTTTAGATACTTCTATATTAGGGACTTACAAATATGCAGCTAGTACTTTAATCTACTTAGATTCCAGTGTAACTGCTCCTTGTCTCCTTTTATTTTGGGGGTCATCTTCTTCTGCAAATTATAATGAAATGTCAGCAGGTATTTATTTTAACTATGATTTAAGTGTGATCCATCCCCATGTTAATTGTCTCAAGAAAGGACATAACTTTTAGAAACATTCTTGGTTTGTGTTTTTGGTGTTGGTGACCAAATATTTACTCTTCTGTCAGTCTATTTTTAATGTCTCCATAATACAAAGAATTACATTTATAACTTCTATAAAGTATATAACTGATATGTATACAGACAATGCTGATTTGGAAACTTAAATTAAAAAAAATTTGGCTGGGGTTTGTCAGTTTTTTTTTCTTTTCCCTCTACATTGATTTTTGAGAATAAGAAGAGAGAGCAAGGGGAGAGAGAGGAAATAGTCATGTTCAGCCCAACAAAATAGCAGCTCAGTTTCTTTTTTGTTTGGGAAAGGATGGAGAAAATCTACTCCTGCTCATTTGCCAGACCAATATCTTTATTAGCAGAAAAGTTTGAGGTCAGCCACCTAAAGACAAACAGACACTTCTGTCAACATAGATGGAGTGTCAGTTGGGCAATACTCTTTTGATTGGCCTTTGCAGGATGATAATCTCAACTAAGTGACCCTTTAGAGAAGATCAGTTTCATATTTTCGTACACGAGGGGTATAAAAATCCTTTGTAACTCTGTTATGCTCATTTATGTTCCCACACAAGTGAAGAAATGTTGGGAGAATCTTCATGAGTAAATCATGCTTTGAGGTTCTGCGAGGAGGCTTATAGGAGGGCATCATAGGTTTGTGTCTGATGCTTACTTGCTTAATAAATGTCCTAGAAATAAGTAGGGGCTGATTTAAAACTTGTCTTATTGCTATTTTGAATTGTTATTGAACATTTATGAAAAGGTCTGTCACTTCTTGTTACTGCTAGGAACCTTACAACCACTTACTTCAGCTCAACAGTGACTCATAATCTGACATTCAGGTGAATTTTGTGAACTTCACAGGGAGAAGTAGGAAACTGGAAATCCAAGACTGCATTAGCTGTTGTCCTAGCCAAATACCACTCTGATGGACTACCACTTCATACCTATTCTACCTATGTGGAAATGATGCCACAGAATGAAGAACAATGATAAATCTGACCACCATTTCTAATCTAGTTCTTTTCTTGAAAGGTTTTGTAAAACAAACAAACAAAAAAAGGAAAGAATACACAACTTCTCTATAGTTTAAAGCCTTTTATATTCTAGAGGGCTACACAAACCTGTGGAGATACTACTGTAAATTGTTAAAATATTAATAACAGAAACCATATTTCAGGGGGAATTTAGTCCATCACAGCTATCTGAGAAATGCTTATTATTACCAGTGCCTTGTTGTCTTCATTAATACACTGTTTTTCTTCTCCTTCACACACAGATAGGGAGAGAAAGAGAGATTCAAAAAATACCCTGCTGTATTGTAAATGAACATAGTTTTATGTCTTTCCTGTCATAACATAAAACTATTGGGTGTCAAATGACCTGCTAAACAAAGAAGATAAGCAAGCCACTTAGGTATAGTTAATAGAGTGCCAACTAAAGCTCCAGCAAAATGCTACAGTCCACCAGCTTAGTAACACTATGTAGGCAACAATACTCCATGACCCTTAATTAACGTTATAAAATATCTTCACATGTTTTGGAGATTATAATTGCAAGATTTTACAAAGACTAAAGTGGTTAAAACATACTGTGCATTGTTGTGTATTGCGTATATAGCTTAATAAGACCTAGCAGGAAAAACATTACGAGTTCCAATTATGGAACAAAAGCTACCTTTTCTGTTCAAGATGAGTGTTCTCTGTAGGCCTTTAAATTTTATTTAAAGGCTAATTTCTGCTCAACAGCTTTTCTTAGGTTTTATAGCATGCTGATATTCATGCATTATATAACATTTTGAGACTTACAGGCACTATTTAAAATAAAATGAGTCTTTCTTCTGATTAATTTTTTCTGCTAGGACAAGGGGAATATATTAAAATTATTAATAGGTTAAAATATGATTTTTAAAAAATAATCTGAGATTTTAATGGATGATTTCCTTACTGTAAATATTTATGTGAGTGTGTATGAAGAGGGGAAGAAAAACTTTTTAGATTAATGTTTCTCTCTTTCCTCAAAAGTCTATGCTGCTGTTAGAGACCTAGTACTGTAAGAGGTGATCTGTATATTGCATGCAATTAACTATTGCATTTTCAGGAACATGAAAATACATTATTCTTTGCCTACAAGAAGACCAGAAAACCACAAACCAGAAGAAACTAAGCTAAAAAAATTAGTTACATTATTTTCATGGGGATCCCTCCCTGCCACCCCCCCCTACCTGAATCCAGTCAGAAGCTCTGTTGTTTCAACTGATGACCACTATTCCTCACTCTACTGTTGTGCAGCGTAGGAAAAACCGGGGCTGTCTCTTCTCGGTAACCTGGGCAGGTGGGGGTGAGGTGTCCCAAAGCCAACTCTGGCCACCATGGACATAAAAGATAAAACGTAGCTGTGGCACCAGCCTTACAGTCAATTATTAACTTGCAGGATCCAAAGACCCCTACAAGAGCCTTTCCCCATCACCTCTAGGATCAAGAAGAAAACCACCATTCTGGAGTTTAAAAGAAAATTGAAATGAACATGACAACACGCTTGGTCCCTGGAGAATCACATCCGAAGATATGTTGCTTAGCAGGTATACTAGATGTTCATCATGTTTTATGTTTTGCAAGCAAAATATTATTTATGTACCGTAGTGAGGAGAGGTATAACTGAGGCTGCAATTCCATGACAGCACAAGTCTCAGTCAGTGTTGTTGACACTCCAGCTGCACGTTTCTTGTGCTAAGAAACTGCACAAGAAGTTACCTGGTCTCACAGTGAGTCAGTGTGGGGATTTGAACTGGTCCTTCCAAAAAAAAAAAAAAAAGTTGTTTCATAGTTTTATAGTTTTCTCCAAGTGTCAGTGCCTGAAATGGCTGGGAAAACAGAAAGCATGTGTCTGAGCACAGGAGTAGAAGATACCAGGGCCATGACAGTACAAATTAAGATCTCCAAGCCAAAGATAATTGATTGAAAGCAAAATAATGTTATACAAAAGAAAATAAATCAGGAAAGGGGTTCAAGCTAAAAGATTTTCTTTTCCGAATACATCCTCAAATGACCATAGAAACTGTTGACAGAGTCTTCTTACACCTCCACTTTTAGGTGTTATTCATACAGTGGCCAAGAGAGATACAGGCTGAGTGAAGTTAGAAAACTCAGACCCACATTCTGTCCAGGTGAAAAGAAAAGCAGCTCTAATTTTTCTTCTTAATGCACTTAGCATTTATCTTACTCCTTACAAAATGGATATGCTGCCTCAGTACAAATCTGCTTCTCACATGAAGAAATAAAAATTTTAGAAAACAACTTAAAAACAACCCCACTATTTTTATGTAAAAATGTCCTCCTTTTTCATAAATTGGCTTATTTTATACATAGGGTGATATCCTGGCTGAGGTTACACCTCTAACCTCATAGCTAATGCAGAGATGCTTAGGTATATGCATGTGTCTAACCACTGCACACTATTATCAAGAATTAGCCTGCTCAGAAATTTATTTGCTGTGTCTTAAGAGTTTAAGAGTTAGATTATCTAAGGCTTACTAAGAAATACTTCTAAAAGGCAATTCAACCCAAAATAGATGTCTCAACCCTGATGAATCCCCTTTCTAAGTTCTTGTGCTTCTGATTTCCTAAAGAAAGCCTTGACTGAACAGTTTAGATTTACAGACGTAGCTCTTAGACATCACAGGTTAGCCCAAATGACGATCAATTTCCATGTGAAAGGAATTTAATGTTTTCAGGCACTCAGGCACATGCTAACCCATTAGTGCAGGGGAACTGCCTCATTAAATCCCAGATCCATTGAACCTCCTGAGTATGCACTATTCAGGTGATACATATTTATTTTTTCTGGTTAGTACTAGTCAAAGCGATGCCAGTCTATACTCTTCACAGGTTTATATCCACAAGACCAAGGCCCAAAAATGGACCCTTAGGAATAAGACAATTAAAATAATAGCTTTAATAAGTAGCTACTGTAGAAAAATTAATAATAATATCTGATTCAATATCTGTTTTCAGTTGGATCCATCCCAATCTTTTATGTAGCAGCTGGAGACCAGTCTGCTGCAGTACTGTTTTCTTCTGCAGACATTTTGTTTGGGTAACAAATAGATACTTTACATGTTATATTACTAGTTAATAGATTTCCAATAAAAGCAGGCCTTTTTCTAACGAAATAGTAGTTTTAACCACAATTTTAGCAGTTATACGTGTTGTAACAGTACCCATAAAGTTGTAGGTGTTAACAGCACTTTGTATTTGCTCTATGAAATGTACTAGTCCCATGTATTTTACCTTTACCCCTCCACCACTTTACCTCACCGTTTCAATATTTTACATTGCATTAACTAGGAAATTATTTCTGGAGGTACCTGTGCAGTCATTAGGAACATAAGGACTAGCAGTGCTGTAAGATCTAATCCAAAATGCACAAGACTGAAGCTAAGGAGCAAGAGCCTCTCTGGTCTCTTTTGTCTGAGCACTGGGGTCCAACACCATGAGAAGAAGCCCGTGCCAAGCCGGACACCTGATTGCTGTACAAGAGGAGCTCAGGTAGGTCTATACCTGTCTGTGAAAACAGTTCAGAGCTCGTTCGGGTAATTGATTTCTTTTTCTGGTAACTTAATAGACGCTGAATGAGGTCCCATGTTTGTTAAATCAGTGCCATCTGTGTTGCATTTCCTCCCATCCTCCTCTGCATAGGCATATTTTGATATTTTTCTAGTCTGGTGCACACATTTTTCTTTTTAGTTGTAATTTCTTTATTCTGTTTGCCATATGAGAAAAAGAATCAACACATTTTACAGAGATGATGCTTAGCACATATGAAAGTTTAAGTATATTGATTTTTTATAGATCTTTAGTCTGCAAACTTTATATTAGTATGAAGGTGCTGCTAATAAACTTTAACTTTTTTGTTAATAAACCTTTAATCAGCCTCCTGGAAAATCCTAAATCATAAATCTATTATAAATGTTGGAAGATTATCTAGATTAAATAATTTCTTTATTAATCTGACCAGTCTTACATTATGGATGTAAAAGTGTTATATTTTAGAGATAAAATACGGTTATGGACTGGTATACTGTAAGAGAGAGATGACATTTCTGTCTGGTTTCGTTAATGTTCATATCGTTAATCACAGATTTTCTTCAACTCACCCTACAGCCACTATATTAATCCCAGCCCCAGACCTCTCCTTGTCCAAAAGAAATCAGTCCATTAGTAATGTTTAGAATCAACAGGAGACTGAGCTGAGTGACAGTTTTCCTACATATGCTCTTTCCAGCACACATTTATAATGTGTTTATAGATAATTAGTTTTCTATTTGCCCTGCTTGGGAGAAAGATAAGTGATGGCATGTGATTGTGCAGAAACAGTACATCAGAGGGAGAAAATTTTGACTGATCACTAAAGGAATGCAATTATTTCAATTATTATTGAAGGAATGTGAAAAGACAGGAGCACTTTTAACCAAGGTCTTCCTGTTTAGCCACAGAGAATGAGCTGAAAGAGCTTGTCTCAAACTATGGAAGAGAGAAGGGATTTAACCTTATGTCTTGCAGATTTCCGGAAGCGTAGGAAGATAAAGTACCTCTGCACAGCTCCAGCAGGTCATTCTGTGGGGCTGACTTTCCTTTGGATTTTTCTCTAAAAGGATGAATCTGGGTAAGTTAGTGATAACTGTGTAATAAATGAAAACTCTGCTGGAAGGGTTCAGGTGTTCCCAAAAGGAAACAGTTACAATTCTGTCCTGCTCTTTCCCTCCACTGTTCAAACCTAATTTCTGCAATGATGAATGATGCAATGATGAATAAACGTGACAGAAAGAAAGCAGAAAGGATGGAATAAGGTGATTCAAGATGTTCAGCTCCAACATAGCTCTTAATTAGGCAGGTTAGAAAACACCCTTCCACACGTCTGGAATTCACATTAGGTCTGACACTGGTTTTACCATATTAGAAGTCTTTACACACTAAAATAAGTAAATAGTTTATCTGGATAAACCTTTATCCTAAACCATTATTAGGCAATATAATTTTTCTATTAGTTCTAGCCCATAATTTATTTTTAGGGAATAATTTTAGCCACTAGTAAGAATCTTAGTTCTATTTAATGAGCATTTTTAATCAAGAGCAATATGTTATTATGGCAGCAGGATCTTTATTTTTAGCCAAGAAGGCCAGATTGCTTAGAGGAAGAGATTTAGCTGAAAAGTCTTCATGTTTTTAAAATCTAAACATTATGTGCTTCAATATATGCAACAAATGGCCCATTTCCTTCCTCCCTTCCATTCTCCCTTCCCTCTTTCTCCTTTTCCTTCCTTCCTTCTGCTTTTTTTGCTTTCCTCCCTTCTTTTCACATAATGTAGCTCAGTAATTCCTTTTTCCCATCTTACAGAATCACAAAGATAGATAAAAATACAAGAATTGGTAAGTACAACACTTGTAAAATCTTTGTAGGATGATTTTCTTTCATACTGTAAGTCAAGTGCATTAATCTACATCCTGGTTTCAAAGCCATGCAAAACTATGAGAAGGGTTCTTTTCTCCCGTTTCCTTCCCTTCTCCCCAGAGCTTGAAATTATTGTGAAATGTTGCATAAACTGGAGGGAAAATTTCCATCAGGTGCAGTATGGCTAAATATAGAGGTAACTCAAGTTCGTGCTGCTCCAGAAACACACAGTTATGTTCATCAAACTCTGGCCAAAACTTTAAAATATTGAACAACACATATGATGACAAGATGTATCTTAATATGCAATCTTAATTCACGTTTCCCTTTCTTGTAGTTCTGCGGTCACTATCTAAACATACGCAGGCATTGACTTTTCCAGACACAAAACAGTTCCTCTCTCCCTCTCAAGAGTTCATTCCTAAGTGTCTCATGAGCATAATAGCGTCATAAACAGAAAGGAAAAGTTCAAGGACATGTGCAGTTTCCTTTCCTACTGTTTGAGCTAACTATCTACAGAAAAATAAAAAGCTGTATGGTGATAGCAGTGGGCCAAAACTTTTCTATTTTCAAAGATTCCCAATAGCCAAGGAAGAAGATAAAGATTTATGTGTTGTTAACATGCCCCTTAGTAGACAGGATCCCTCTTGGTCTAACTAAGGGAAACCATAAACCACTGTTGAGCTCCTGAAAACTTAAGTCACCTGTACCTCATATCTACCATGGAAATTTGTAATTCTCTATAAACCTTGGGTACTGGGACCTAATGCACACTGAAAATTTTGGCCTTGATCTTGATCTCTTCTTATATTCCATCCTTTTACTGTTATCACTTTCACAGCTTGGCTACATTTCCTACCAGGGCTAGGAATGGGACAGTTGTGATTCTGAGATTTGTTGATGAATCCATTTATGTCCTGATGTTTGTGAAACAATCAACCAATATAATTAGAAATCTTTCTTAATTCAGTTTTCTGAATGCACTGTCCTTCTTCTAGCAATTATTTCTCATCCCTAAATAAATTCATGCCTCTGACAGTAGGATTTTGTATAATTTATTTTATTTTTCAGTCTATGAAGTATAACATTTATTAAAAATGTTTTTTCCTAGTTTTGTATAATATCGAAACCAAAATTCAACAGTACAAGCAAATTCATTAATAACACTGTTATTAACATTTCCAACATTTTTTTTTACAAGTATCTTGATACTCTTATTGGCCCGAGGTGTGAAATTCCTCATATTCATTATTTGGATTTCTAAATTCTTGTGTGTAGGCATATAAGAAAAAACATTACTACAGATAAATACAGTGCATATCTACAATGTATTTAAATGGGAATTTCTATCAGTGTAACATATGAGAACTTTAAAAAGCATATTTTCACTTCCACATTAAAGAAACACAACTGAAGTATATTGAGATTTTTTAAAATTTCATGTAATTAACAATAAATTTCCATTTTGAACACTACACAATATTAAGCAGTACTTGTAATCCATTTCTGCAAAGTATGATATTTTATAATGACATCTCTTTGAGAAATGGAGTGGTGAGAGAGAAAGTAATTGAATTAACAGCACTGAAAGGTAAAAATATAATCAATCTATTACACAAATTTTTAGCTATCAAAGGCACCCTCAGAAAATGCACAAGAACAACTGCCTAAAAGTGCCAGGAATCTTTTCTTTGTGAGGTTTGCACACCAAAAATACCTAACTATTGGTGAGGTTACCAGAGAAACAACTTCATAGCAAGGTAAGGAATCGGACTATATGCTGCCTTTTCTTTAATGGATTATGTAAAATGGTATAATATGAAAATAAGGGATGAACTTTTATCAAATTTATTGGGTCTCAAGAAAACATAGTGCTTTCATCTTTTTTTTTTTCCTTACTTTGCTTTATAGATGACCTGTTTATGAGCAACAACAGCAACAAAAGCTGTTTATACCTTGTTTTCATGTTATTTACTACTAAAATAACACAGACCGTCTATTTATTATGCAACTGGTGCTCTTAAAGACTGGTAATTTTCATCCTGCCATATACCATTTAAATGTGTGCTTTCCATAATACAACCTCAGGAACATATTGTGTACACCACGCACAAAGGAGTAAATTTGCATTTTCTATCATCACTCTCTGATAAATTATGCAACTACCTTTACTGCACTTATAAAATAAAGCAAATTTCATATAGCAGCTATTTCAAAAATAGGATTAAATGTCAAAAGTAAAGAGATAAATTAAAATCTGATCCATAAAAAATTTCCTGGTACGTAGTCCCTCTGAGTTTGTTCATCAATGTAGTTTAGCATGTGTTTATGATTGCCTTCCAATCAAGGTGTCAAATATAGGCAAACATTTTCACAGGGTGTTAGCAGACCACAAAAGCAGCGTGACTATTAGCAGGTTATCATCAGGCAGAGGATGTGGAGGTGCATGGTGGGTATGAATTATATTCTGTGAATGAATTTGAAATTTCTACCATGTATGCTTTTTCCTACTCCACTCTGGTGAGCCTCCACTTGGAGTACTGCGTCCAGCTCTGGGGTCCCCAGTACAAGAAGGACCGCGACCTGTTGGAGCGGGTCCAGAGGAGGCCACAAAGATGACCAGGGGGCTGGAGCACCTCTCCTATGAAGACAGGCTGAGAGAGTTGGGGTTGTTCAGCGTGGAGAAGAGAAGGCTCTGGGGGGACCTTCTAGCAGCCTTTCTATATCTAAAGGGAGGTTCTAAGCAAGGTGGAGAGAGACTTTGTACCAAGGCCTGTAGTGACAGGACAATGGTTTTAAACTGAAAGAGGGTAGATTTAGATTGGACACAAGGAAGAAATTGTTGACAATGAGAGTGGTGAGGCACTGGCACAGGTTGCCCAGAGAAGTTGTGGCTGCCCCATCCCTGGCAGTGTTCAAGGCCAGGTTGGATGGGGCTTGGAGCAACCTGGTCCAGTGGAAGGTGTCCCTGCTCATGGCAGGGGACGTGGAGTAGTTGATCTTTAAAGGTCCCTTCCAACCCAAACCAGTCTGCGATTCTATGATTCTGAAGTAGATATTAGCAAAAGAACACTTTATATTCCCCTCCTCTTAGATGAATTTATAAACTTAAGTAAATTGGACTGAAGTTTCTTCTTTATAGTTGGTGAAACTGGTATAATGAATCTTAACACACCCAGATATCAAGGTTTTTTCCAAATGTATTTTTAATCTCAATCCTGTGGCTTAAGTCTATATGTAAATGATTCAAAATAGACACTCAGTGCAAAATTCTCATGGTCTAATACAAGATGCCTCGTTCATTTCTGTCAGACTATTCATATAAGTTCAGAGTTATGTATATATGCACGCAGCAAAAAAATTCCACATAATGAAGAGCATAACTCATTTGTTATCAACATTTTTCTGATAGGAGAAAGCTAGTATGGAACAGCTGCTCGTTTTGATCCTTTCATCCCTGTAGAGGCTAGATCAAATGTTTTAATTACACTTTTCAGATTTCCTTGTCCCAGTGAAAATCCATTTTGCAATATTTTTATGGCCATTTATGATAATTTAATGTCCAGAACTAATCTGCATTATTTTATAGTGGCATACTATGCCTTGAACTGAAATTATTAATAAAACATAAAGAACTTTTGTGACTATTTTTCCAGCAATCAGTGAGAAGACAGTTGATACTGATTTCCAGGGGAAAAAAATATGCTGCTTTTAAATATATTTCATCTGACCAAAATTTGAGAAAAGGTGAAGCAATCCAGGAGCAGAAAAGTTGACTACTATCTTCATGACTTCTTGCCAGAGTAAGATTTCCACTTTTTCTTTTAGTACTTCTCCTTTTTATCCATATTTCCATAAGAATGACAATTAGAAGGAAATTAGATTTTGCCTTTTTATTTTGAAAAATGTGTCGACATACTTGAATGATAAAAACAGCCATGTTACCTTTTATGTCTGTGGTTTTTTAGCAAATGAGGAATATGTCAGTGTGTGTGCATCTGTGTACGTGTGCACGCTCATGTCTGTGCACACAGGCATCTATATGGAAAGCAGTGAATGCATGCATGCAGTGAAAATTTTTAGAAAGTTTTATGATTTGTCCTATTGTATTCTAGCAGTTTTGTGGGAATCTCCTTCTCTGTGGGAGTCAGCAATTCTCTCTCACTTATCTGTTAGATACTGAAAGAAACTGTTGCCTTCCTTTGCCTTGTGCTTGACTTGTCCCAGATGCAAAAATGAATTAGAAAACAAATGCTTTTCCCTAATACACTCTTACTGATTCAACTTATAGTTCTCAGGATGTCTTCCAAAAATTTCCACAAATTCTAAGAAAGATCTGAAGAACAATTGCCAAATCTCACTTGGGTTCAATTAATGATGAGCACATTGGAAGGATACAATTAATTTTATACTCTCATGTTTTGCTGGCCATTTTTATAGACAATCGGGAGTCACAAGTCATAAATAAGGCAAACTCTGCGAGTTTCTTTACATGCTAATAAAGCTTTCAGAAACTGCTATTCTGCAATAAATAGTATTCAGTGTTAGACCTATCCAGTGGAAGATTGACTTTTTTGTTTGTTTGGTTGTTGTTGTTGGTTTGGGGTTTGGGTTGTGTTCCACATATGTGCAAATATCAAGCACTTTCAAAGATTTCTGAGAGGTTGCAATCAAGGGTACTGAGAAGCCTACAAATACTAAGATATTGTATGAAAAGTGAAGCAGAGACATCTGAATTTCAGTGTGCAATCTGTTAGTGTTGGATCTGTTAGTATCTCTATGGATACTTTTCCCTGTTACACTTCCTTTTTGCCTCCAAACTGGAGTTTGTTTTTGCTAAATTGGCATTTTTCTGAATGGATAACGGAAAATGAAAAATTTTGTTTATACTTCAAGAAATGAAGAAGGGTTGGAATAAATGCCTATTTGAAATAAATTCTGTGTGTCTCTCGACTACAGTATAGCTGAATGACTTTTATTTCTCCAACCTCTTTTTCTAGTGGAGCATACATTAGAGTTGATTTGCACTCATCTCAGCTTAAACTATTCCTTAGTTTTAAACCATTGCAACATTAAAAAGCAGCTTCAAAAGACAATCCTTCTTCATGTCTTTTGTTAAATTTCATCTCCACTTAAATTACATAAACAGTCAGCCAACCACCTAATCATGACTACCTTGAGTGAGACACTTGCATTTCTACTAAGAACATAGTCTTCATATAATACTGAACTGTTAATCAACACATAGAGCTGATCCAGGTAGTTATGCTTTTCTTATTATTTTTATTTTGTTTTTTTTTTTCCCTTTCCAACTGTTAATTATATTTGCTTGTTTTATAGTCTCTTTTATTAAACTGTAGTGTGAGTTTTCAAAGACATGGTTCGCAGTTAAGCATCTAATTAGCATCAAAACCCAAAGGTAGGTAGGTGCTTGGTTGCTACCTTTCACTGGTACCTTTAAATTTTTATTCTCCTCTCATGTGTTTTCTACACTAGTCTTCCCACATTCTTACAGAGCATCTAGAGCACCTAACAAATAGAGCCTAGAACAGAGCTACTAAACAAAAACCCATTTTCACAATGTTTATCCTCCTTTTCTATTTTTTTTTCTTTTTTTTTTTCTTTCTTTCTTACTGGGTCATTTCAGATAGTTTTACCTCTTTATTTATTCAAGCAAATTTATTAAAAACAACAACAAAAAGAGTTGTCATAACTTCTCCACTGAACCAGCCTTCTCCCTTTTCTCTGATTCCCTCAGAAAAGAGCAAGACTACATTCCAGGGACATTGATGATGAGTTTTTGTTAATAACAAATTTATTTCTTTACATCTTTGATAGAGTTTTACTGATTTTTTAAGGTGGGTTTTTTTTCCTCCTCTTCTTTGAATACTTAGTCTTTCCAGCTTTATTTTTATTAAATTGTGGGGTTTTAGTTTTTGTGAACATTTCTAGTGCACAAAGTTTCACTAAAAGAAGAAAGAGTTGTGATGGTGTTTTTGCTGGGAATGAGTTAGTTCCGTTAAACTACCATAGAGCTGTACCAGATTTGCATGATGTTTACTGAGAAATAACCAATGGTAATTATCCTGATCCCCTTACAGTTTGGCCTACAGTGATTGTCAAGCATTCATCAAGAAATAGTCAAACAAATCAGGTACCCACAAGGACAGAGCAGAAAGCTACATAATTAAGCAAAATGTGAATAATTATGATTCATTCATCTGACGTTTCTGAATACTCTACAGCTGACACATTAATAAACTTCTATTGTAAAGCAAAGGAGGGCAAAGATGTACTTTTTCAATATTTCAGTACTGTAGTGAATCTGTGCACATTTGTAGTGATTTCAGGTTTGAAATTCTTGCAGGCTTCTGTTGCCTGGCACAAGGTCAGCTTCTCAACTGCCCCTGTTAAATTCTTCAGCCCTTGGTACCAATGCAATTCATCTATAACATTTGTGTTTTAAAAAGCAACTTATTAATTTGTGGAATTTTTATTCTTGAACCTTAGTTATTATCATCATTGCTATAGTTCCAGTCTATTCTCTTTCTCACAGTGGCATTCCTTGCCTAAATTCACTGTCTTTGATAGATGTTTACTGGTATTTCATGCAAAATCCTCTTGGTTGCTTTTAGTCGTACTGGGCTGTGAATCATAAAACCATTTTCACTTTTGACATCTGTTCTTAGAAAATGTAAATGACAGTCACAAGAATGCAAACTTGGCCCGCTCCTTTTTCCCACAACAACCCTAGAATTTCTTTTTTCTTTCATTGCTCCAGGCCATAAATACTGAAAATCCTAATTAAAACACAAAGTTTGACTCTGTTCTCTTCAGGGATTACAGGAACTAAGTAAGTGAAAGGAATGTGAATTAAAAAATTATACTGGTCCCAACAAAGACACCCTCAGAGTTTTAAATTGTTAACTTTTCTTTGCTCTGAGATCGTGTACCTTGTAAGGGAAATAGTTACTGTGGAAAAGCTAATGAATGTAGACATCATTCAAACCAGTTTCACACACACATGAAGTGTCAATGTGAATAGAATTTCAAACAAGAACATCTAAGCAATTATGCAAGGAGGAAAGAATTATATGTGCTAGATACAAAGACAGCTTTGTTGCCTCTGACTTCATAGAAATAAGCACACTTGTGTTTGTGTGTATATGTAAAGTATGCCTTTACAGTAGTAGTAAGGCTTCACCACTTGAACAAACCAGGCAAGAAAACTGACACATTTTCCAGAGCTGATGTCGAGAGCTATAGGTCAAGGTCAGGCTGAACATAATACCTTCCCCCTGTACAAGGCAACTTTGTTTGATTGTTGCATCTCTTCTTCTTCTTCTTCTTTTTTTTTTTTTTCCCTAGAGTTAACACACTCAAGTTAAAAAGGGAAAAAATAGCTTTATTTGCCAGAATCTTGCCTGGCTGCAGCCTCCCTATTGATAAGAAAACCAATTTAACAGTGTGGCTCGATTATTCTTACAGCTGATGAAGGGAGAAAGGATAGCCAGTTTGTTTCATGGGGTATTTTTGCTTTGTCTGTTGTACTGTATTAAAAATCTATGCTAAAAAAGAACTCCAGATACAGATAATGAACCAGATTCTGTCTCTAATATTGTATCAAAATAATTAGGAATCAAATGACTGAAATTTTCCAAGTGAACAGTGATTTTCCATGGTATGTGATTTAGCTGATCTTATAGTGTTTGATCAGTGATTCTACACTGTTTTAAGAGAACTGAATTGGGCTTTTTAAGGCTACCAAAACATGTATAGAAAGATTAGATTAGATGGAATAGAATAGAATATTTCAGTTGGAAGGGACCTACAATGATCGTCTAGTCCAACTGCCCGACCAGTTCAGGGCTGACCAAAAGTTAAAACATATTATTAAGAGCATTGTTTAAATGTCTCTTAAACACTGACAGGCATGGGGCATCGCCCACATCTCTAGGAAGCCTGTTCCCATGTCTGACTATTCTCTTGGTAAAGAAATTCTTCCTAATGTTAAGTCTGAACCTCCCCTGACACAACTTGGAACCATTTTCTCCAAGGTGCTTCGAATGAGATCCTAATAATCAAAGGAAAGGGATAAGATGACAATTCAGCCTTGTCAAAATTTAAATAATAAACATACATATCTTTTTAATGATTATAAAAGCACTCTAAGTTGATTAGGCTTTTAAATCAGACATCTGAATTTAGCATATAGTATGGGATACAGTACAGGACCAGAGGCCTAGAAGACAGGTATTGGAATGGCTCTTGTTCAGATGTCAAAGCATTTCATTCAAAGTAATCTTGACACCTCAGATACAACAGGCCTTAAACTGGGAAACAAATACAGCATATATAAGTAAAAAACAGATAATGGAGTGTTGCTTGCTTCTTTGTTTGTTTGTTTTGCCTCTGTGTTCTCTATATGTGTACTTTCCAAAGATTTTTCTCCTAATGTACAATAATTCTTTAAATCCAAAATACATTCTTTTTCTTACTAGGTTAGTGGCTAAAGACTGCAATGAAGACTAATGTCTCAGCTAATTAAACAAACATTTATGAAGATATGGGACATTCCTCAAAATACCTGCAAGTAGCTCAAATATAACTCACCTGAACTGATTGGAACTATTTGTTCCCAAATTCTCGTCTTCTAAGTGAAAGCATCATCCTAAATTCTGGTCAGTTAAAAATAAAAATTAAAAAGTACTAATTCCTCTTGTCTGCTATGCATATGCAGCACACAAACTAGAGCACTTACTTGCAAATGGTTGACACTTCCATAATAACATAGCAAAGACAATTGCATTCTGCAGCCTGGATGTTTACTTCTCGAGTCGACATAGATTTGCTTAGTCAACACAGATCATAATAGGCACATCAAGATGTCCCTACATAGGTTTTCTTACCTCTCAGAAAAGTTAACACTTGGGGAAAAAACTAAACTTAACTAAATTAAAATCCTAAGCTGAGTGAAATGGGTGAAACCACAACAGAAATGCATGTGAACTGCAGGGAAAAGGAGAAAAGAAGTAGTAACATATTAAAAAAAAAAAAAAAAAAAAAAAAAAGAGGAGAGAAGAACATGAGTATATCTCCCTTTTATCTTCCTGTGATTATTTCCTCATCTATAAGAGACAAGGAAGGCTTTTTGCAAATGGCAAGTTCAAGTTTGCAAGGACTTGGATTGTGGAATTGATCTGAACTCCCTCCTCTAAGCAAGGAAAATGAAGAAGCCTAACTCAGGTTCTGAATATTAAGAAATACACAGTTAACTGCATGCCCAGTATTCTTCCAGAATCACTTTTGAGAGCTATTTATGCAACCTATTATTAAAGACTTCTACTACTGAAAATTCTATTACCACACCAAGCAGTGTACCTCAGAAAAGGTACTACCATTCTCCCATTTACTAAACATTTTTTTCCTGCTGAAATGTAAATTCATACCACCACAGACGTGGTTAATTAGTTATTTCCCTCCTCTGTACTGCTAATTTTTATGTATTGAATATATAGGGTTCCCCCCTCCCCCCCCTTAGGCTATACAGACTTTCTTCTTTCTTCATTTACCGTTCATTCTACATCTCTGATTATCCTACTTGCTCTCATTTGGTCTGCTTCTACAGGACCACATTGAAATGGAACTGGGTACTTCACAGGCTGTAATGTCCATATATTCACAACTTTCCATTTTACAGATGAGTAATGTACAGACAGAAAATGCAGGGTTCAAATCTACAAAAGGACTTAGTTGTGACATGATTCAGAATCACTATGTGTTTCTTTTCCTCTGTTTTAGGCATCTTACTCCCAAAATGGAATTCACAGCCACTAAATGCCTAGTGTGAGATGAATCTGTGTTAAGCGCTAACTTTTGACTTTTAACTATTATATTAGACTATTCATGTTAGACTTTCACAAAAGTCGTTACCCAATCAAGAATCTACTTTATGCAAATAAACGAGTCTGTGATTCACAAGCCATATAATATAATGCACTTTAAAGTGCTAAAAGCACAAGTGATCAACAAAATAATTGCACGATATCTGTTGTGTACTTGCAATAAAAGCTTTTAAGCTACTGATCTATGGATGATAAGAGGAAAAAGCAGAACTGGTGAATGGTAAGTCCTGTCACTAAGTTGAAACCATTCAAATAAAATAAAAAGCAGTGAAAAGGAAAAAAAAAGTTAACAGTTAATGTAGATTTAGGTTAGAAGTAGACCTACAAAAGTTCCAAATTATTTTTGGTACTATAGTTGGTATTAACATAATACATATTTTTTAAGCGGAAAGCCAGAGCCTGAGGTAAGTTAAATATTTGGATGACAACACTCTTTTCAGTCTTCAGAAGGTTATGAGGAGCTTCAGAAGCTGAGATAATACATGGTAGCTGGGCAATGAAAGCAAATAAAAATCACTGAAGAGAAATGCAAGCTAATGTACAATAGAAGGAACAATTTGAACTTGCACAAACCAGTGGATTCTAAATTAAGTGTAGCCTTCCTAGAAAAAGTAAAATAACAAATAAGTATAATTTTAAAAAGCTCAGGGGAAACATCTGTTCAATGCCCACTGGCTGCCAATAAAAGAAGCAAGTGGTAGAATATTATGAAATGAATAAATTAAAATACTGAAAATATTATGTCAGAAGGAGAGCTTGTCCTTGATATAAGAAAAACAAGTACAAAAATCAGAGAAAGATAGCAAAAAACTTCAGTCATTCTACTGTATTACTGTAAGGAGATATTAAATATAACAGAACTCTGAAACCAGATGAACAGTTGATTAAAATTGGTGTAGTGCCTTTCATTCTATTAGTATTGTGCAATTTACAGCAGCTGAAATCTTGGCCACTAATTTTAAAGAAAAGATGAATACCAGATGACGTGACTGAGAAGTATAAAATTACAGATATTTTAAACACAATTATATGTCCTTTTTTCCCCTTTAGTTACCAAACACTTCAATTAAAAAAAAAAAAAGAAAAAAAAAAGTAACAACAGTGAAAAAAAAAACCATACAGGTTGAGGGTGGGACTAAAAGCATTTTATTAGAAATTGATACTGCCATGCTGCAAGGCTTACATTTTATTCTCTGATACCTATTCCATACATACAAGTTTTGAGTTCAGCTTCTGTGATGATCTTTCCTTCCTCTTGATTTGTTGTCTCTTTTCATTTTCATGTCTTTTCCTCATGTCTTTCTCAGATTAGCCTACCCTAAAATATATATTTTGCAATCAACATTAAAATAAATTACTACCGAAATAAGTACGTTGGAAGAAGGAAAATCCCTAATAGTCCTAAAATAAACAAATAGGCAGAAGACCCAAATAAATTTCAGAGAAGAATAATGTATGTAGAACCCCCCAATTAAACTCATGGAAAAATTCGTCTGGGCTACAGCCCTGAAAACAACTCAGGAGTATCTGATTCCTTGTGAAGTTATGTATATATCAATGACTTTCTCTATTATTCATTTAAAAATAAAATTAATATCACTTTTTCACCTAAAAAAAAATATTCACTTACATTTGTAATGTGGGGCTATCTTATTTTTATTCTCTATAGAGACAAATTCTCTCCAGGTGAGGTTATTTTAAATGAACCTAGTGTTTCACTGTTCAATGAACCAGTCCTAACAATGTAAGTGACAAGTCAGTCAGAGACAGGTGAATTAGGAATTCAGCCCAATGCTAGATATCTAAATTCTGGTAGATAGCATCTTCCTCTGGAGGTCTGCAACATTACCTGCTTCTCTCTGTTCACTAGATAACAGCGGCAAGCACTTATAGGATGTAAAGTTCAGTAAAGATCTAAACAGTACATGAAAAACATTATTCAAGTGAACAGGGTATAAATCTACAGAAAAGAAATTATCACTTGTTTCTAAACTAAGTCTTTCTTTCACACACATTTGTACCTTTCTCTATGATTCTCTCAGATTTACTGGCCTTTTGAGAGAACTGTTTCATTTGTCTATAGATATTTTACTATGCTTTTACACAAGGCTGTTGTAGTAGTATGGCTATTGCTATTGTTATCTATAAAGAAGTATTCATAGAGAAAATATGATGTTATATAAGGTCAAAATTCTCTGCTGCAATCCACGTTAGTATCAGAAAAATTGCTTTAGATTATTATATTCCTTAATTATGAATTACAGATCCATTGTGATGGTTATACAGCAGAAATTTTTCCCATGTTACTGGATTTGGGAGTGAAAGGGGATCCAGGTAAGCTTTGTATGAGAATTAATATCAGTGCCCCAGGTCCATTTTTGTCTCTGAAATGTTGGAAGTTATTTAATTGAAAAAATACTGTGCTACTTTGGAAATGTACAGTCCAAATATAATTGGAACTGGTTTGTTTTGGTTTGGTTTGGGTTGGGTTTTAAATTATATGAGGGAACATACTTCAGGGGAAAACAGTAGAACACCTTAAGTTTTGCTCATGGTACAAATTTCTCTTACTCTGGAAAGGACAGAAATTGCCACTATATAACAATTTTATTAAGAGAGTTCATCTGTATCGGAACACACATTTTGATCAATATAAGTTGCTGCAGTTAAAAGTCTGTATTACATCATTTTACTAAGTAACAGAAGATAAATGGAGCTGAAGTCAGACGTTGATAAATTCTCCCTGCAGAAAATGTTTTCACAACAGATGGTCTCTAAATATGTAACTTACATGAAATATATCTCCTGGTAGCCATTTTTATAACAAAAAAGTTAAGTAAAGAAAAAATAGACACATTACAATTATGGACCTTAATTGCCTGAGTAGTTAGAATAGAAAATCCTTTGAATGTAAGCAGAACAAAGCAGAGAAATGTTAATGATCTATACCTAAGTAAATGGTGCATGACATAGAGTAATGGCATATTTTCCAAGATCCCTTCCAAGTGCCACATTTTTTTCTTTGGTGTGGCTGAAATGATTAAATAACTAAAGAAGACTAAAATGTCTTCTAGTTAAGACCTCATTTTTCTTTTTTTTTTTTTTTAAATTCATTTTGTTCACGTGGGCTTTTCCCTCCATCACATAACAGCATTATACATTTGTTAATGTAGCCAAAAAAACTGCAGCACACACAGACTTAGATTTTTCAGCCGTCTTAAATATTTAACAAGTGTTTTGTTTCCATTTTGAAGAAAAGGGGTGAGGCCCAAAGCTTTGAAGAGGAGATCACATAACCTGTAAGGAGGTTTCTCAGTGTTCCAGAAGGAGGGAGGATAAAGATGCCTTCAACATTCCTGTGGTTTGGAATAGTTTCACTGTTGGCATCACATTTGCGGACATTTACAAATATTTATTTACTCTTTGCAGAGTGAAAATGTTTATGTATCCCCCACTCCCACTGTGGTAGAAATGGCTGTATTTCTTTAGTAGCTCACCAAAAATCCTCTGTTTAAACTTTAGGATTCACGTCTAAGCTAGGTGTCTGGGCTCTGTCTGCAGCCAATGAAGGCAAAAGGAGGAGCCTCTCAAGGCAGGTATTTAAGACACTGGTAGAGACTCAAATTCTGAAGCCACCTCTCCCTCTCAAGCTCTCTTTCCCACTCCTCCCCACAACCCCATGACGTCAAAGATAGCTTAATTAAAGTCCAGACAGATCCCTGCTGTAAAAAGACTTTGTGTCCTCCTATCCAAGATGTCTTTCTTCAACACCTTGCCTGTTCACAATATCTAAGTTTCCTTCTTAGGGCAGAGTCAGTTTTGTATTACGTACTTTCGCTGTGCTCAGTAGAACACTTACCAAGCGGGGTGGTTGACCTCCTAGACCTAACAGCATGTGGTATGTTGTTACTCTAACCACCTCGTTACTCATTGCATTTCATCTGTTGATTTAACGTATCATATTTGGCCCAGTGAAAAGTTGTGGTAAGCTGTCAAATATGGAGATACTAAGATGCTTCTATGGTTAATGTTTCTTTTGATATATAATTTCTAACCAATTTTTACAAACTAGAAAAATAATGCATTAGCAAGAAAGACACACCAAAAATCAGAACACAAGTCTGAATTTCAACCCCAAATCCCTTCATAATTAGTGAAAAAAAAACCCAAAACAACCACCTTACAGCATTTGCTCTATAGAATAACTTGGTCCAGATATCAGAAGTATTACAATGCAGTACTAAGGAACATATAATACAAGGAGTCCTCCACATCAGGAAAGTTGCATCTGAATTAAAGTACAATAGTAACTCCCACTTTAAGTTAAAGGGAAAACGCACTTATTTAGATGAAACTATCTGAAGGTTTCACTTGCATGTTGGAGTTATTTAATGATCTCAGAGTGAAAGTGGGAGACAGTGGCCAAGGAATTCAGTTCTGAGGAAGAGCAAGCAGGGTGGCACAGAATGAAATGCGGTCATTTCCCCAACATAAACAAAAAAGAACTACAACACAGAAGAAATTTCTATGTACCAGCAAGGAATGCCTTGAAAGGGAAGCATTGTCTTGATAACATGATTTGTTACGTTTCCTCATTTTTGTAAATCTG
Organism: Haliaeetus albicilla; assembly: GCF_947461875.1. Lineage (NCBI taxonomy): Eukaryota > Metazoa > Chordata > Aves > Accipitriformes > Accipitridae > Haliaeetus > Haliaeetus albicilla. Next base: position 3,469,944 of record NC_091497.1, on the reverse strand, counting down.
TTATCCCATTTTGCTAAAAATTAAACTGCTTTTAATTTTACACATGCAAAAAACCCCAACAAAACAACCACCCTCCCCTGCAAAAACCACACCCCCCCAAAACCAACTCTCACACTTTGATGGAACAGAAGTAGGAAAACATTCAGATAAGCCATATGAGAAAGATTCAAACCAAGGCCTGAAAATGTATCATTCTCGGAATTTTTTATGACTTCCAGAGTTGTAACAAACTGCGTAATTCTGTCTCCATCCCTAGGAAAGCTTCTTTATTTCTCTCACCTAAGAGGCCTTGTTGTCTACATGCCCCTTGCTGTTTTCAAGAATCAGGTGTCTACTCTAGCTACAGGTTACCTGCTTGCTCTGTGTCCTGAGACTTGCTGTCCCATCACGTGCCCTGATGATTCCCCAAAGGATCATATCCCTGTGCTCTGATAGAGAACATGCCATCTACCCCTCTATTCAGAAAGTTTTGGCAAACGTGAATGTAAGAGCCAGGGAAAGACAAATGTTCAAGCTTCCTCTCGCCTGCTAAGTCATTCCATCTAAAAAAGGGTGACGTGGTAATATGCTTTAAATAGTAAATAAACACAAAGATACCGTTGATATGCTACCTAATGCTGAGGATTTATCATTTTATTTTGTAGAGCACACTTGTCCTATTCTTACACTTAATCTTTCTGTTGGTCAGACTACTCCTTAGAGATCACTGCACCTCAATACTGTGATGAATAGACACCTCTGAGGCTTTTGTAGAGAAATCTTTTGTCTACTGCGTCTTTAGCAGCCAAAAACAAGTGCACCTACGCAAGCATCATACTGTAAAGACATCATATCTGGTGTTGGGGAAGGTGCTGTAATCCTCACAAACTATTAGTTATTACCATAACAAAAAGCACTTCAACTCTTTTGAACAGCAGCAAACAGTAACAGTCATAACTTTAGAACTAACCATTGTGTATTTCCTTTTGTATATGTATATTAGATTAATTTGTGCAAACTATATGAATATGCTCCTTTAAATCAAATAAGGAATAAATCATAGTCTGAATAACATGATCTAATAGCTGGCACATTTGGGAAGGTTATATTCAAATCTCCCAATAGACAACAAATGCAATGAAACCTGTTTTTAACAGATTTCAAAGCATAAATTTAAAAGCATTTTCTGTATTTTTAACTTTTTTATTGTGATGCTTTTCTCACTGTACTAAGATTTAATTTGCAGTCATGTTAGCTGACTGTTTACAATGACATTGATGTGGGAATTTTTTATATATATATGCAATATAGAACTGCTGTCTTCTGAAAAACAAATTATGAATGGAAAAACAAAACCCCCTTGCAAATTAATAAACATATGTAGATATTCAGCCATGAATTAGATCAAGGATTTTCTAGGCCTTCTTGATTAAGACAGAGTTAGGGCCTAGTCTGCCTCATCTAGACATCTAACTTTTTGTCTAATTTCATGTGCCTAGTGCGCTGGTCCTCCTAAATAGATTAAGTTCTACCGTCAGTGGAAAGTGGCTTTTAAAGACTGCCAGAAGAAAATAATTTTAATCTAACATGGAGGCCTTTTCTTTTGCCTATGAAGGCTTTATCAAATGGCAGGACTGTCTGTAGATGGTGGATCCCTTTGTCGATGGCAGAGCGTGCCGTGGTTCCCACCCAGTCTTTGCATTAGAACAAATAATGCACCGTTGATGTTCTGTGTTCTTCATTCACAGGTGTATTGGCTTTGTGTGGCAAGGTTTTGGTAGTGGGGGGGTTACAGGGGTGGCTTCTGTAAGAAGCTGCTGGAAGCTTCCCCTGTGTCCGACAGAGCCCATACCAGCCGGCTCTACGACGGACCCGCCGGCCAAGGCCGAGCCAATCAGCGACAGTGGTAACGCCTCTGTGATAACATTTTTAAGAAGGGGAAAAAAAGTTGGGACAGACGGAAATGGCAGCAGGAGAGAGGAGAGAGAACATGCAAGACAACCAGCCCTGCAGCCCCCCAGGTCAGTGAAGAAGGAGGGGAGGAGATGCTCCAGGCGCCGGAGCAGAGATTCCTCTGCAGCCCGGGGTGATGAAGACCATGGTGAGGCAGGCTGTCCCCCTGAAGCCCAGGGAGGTCCACGGGGGAGCAGATCTCCACCTGCAGCCCAGGGAGGACCCCAGGCCAGAGCAGGGGGATGCCTGAAGGAGGCTTGTACCCCGTGGGAAGCCCGCGCTGGAGCAGGCTCCTGGCAGGACCTGCGGATCTGTGGAGAGAGGAGCCCAGGCTGGAGCAGGTTTTCTGGCAGGACTTGTGACCCCGTGGGGGATCCACGCTGGAGTAGTCTGTGCCTGAAGGACTGCACACTGTGGAAAGGACCCATGCTGGAGCAGTTCATGAAGAACTGCGGCCCCTGGGAAGGACCCGCGTTGGAGAAGTTCATGGAGGACTGTCTCCCGTGAGAGGGACCCCACGCTGGAGCAGGGGAAGAGTGTGATGAGTCCTTCCCCGGAGGAGGATGAAGCTGCAGAAAATAACGTGTGATGAACTGAACATAAACCCCATTCCTCGTCCCCCTGTGCTGCTGGGGGGGGTGGTAGAGAATCTGGGAGTGAAGTTGTGCCTGGGAAGAAGGGAGGGGTGGAGGGAAGGTGTTCTGAGATTTGGTTTTATTTCTCATTACCCTACTTTGGCTGATTTGTAATAAATTGAGTTAATTTTCCCCAAGCTGAGTCTGTTTTGCCCATGACAGTAATTGGTGAGCGGTCTCTACTGTCCTTATCTCGACCCACCAGCCCTTTGTTATACTTTTCTCCCCCATGTCCAGTTGAGGAGGGGAGTGATAGAACGGCTTTGGTGGGCACCTGGCGTCCAGCCAGGGTCAACCCACCACAACAGGTAATCCCGATAGACACGGACACTAAACCATGGTCTTGGGGGAGCAAATGGGTGAATGGCCCCCATGACCACTGGCCTGGGATTATCATTATGACTAAATAATAATAGTTTGACACAGAATGATTGACCAAATCACAGAATCCAGTATTTTGGTGGGATTTTATGGTGTAGGATAAAAGCTACAACATGATGTCTTCTGTGGCCTGCTTCCTAAACAATGTTAGAAGAAAAAATACATAGTGTTCTACTTCTGCTAAGTGCTGTGCAAACACAACAGCTGGTATGCCTCAAGTACTGAACTCTAGCTTAGAGGGAAAAGAGCCAATGACATATCCAAAGCAAGAATGGTGGGATTACCATCCATGTGTCCATTTCAAATATGGAGCTGTCACACATGTAGAAAAGTTTAAAATTAGTAATGAAAATGAAGCTTAGAAGCACATATTCTACTATATGATTTGCTTTTAATTGAAGTTCAGGCATCTTTTCTTACAAATTTGTGATAAATAAGAGTTGCAGATGCTGGAAAGTAATCTATCCTCTAATGTCTTTCCTGTATCTCTACAATAAGAGTTATTATCACGTTACTATTATCACTTTAGAAAAGGCTGGTAATTTTGGTGACAGTGAGTAGATTATAACAGCCTTTCTGGCTTTGCTGCACAGAAAGGGGTCCAAAAGAAACTGAAGCCAGCAATGAGGCTTTATCCTATCCTGCCATACTGGGACACTAATTTTCCATGGTTTACATTAACCGTTACAACTGTCTTTTTTAAAACCTGTCATTTATTTGTTTCTTACTGGAAAATGTTTTAAGAATAATAGTCACTGTGGATGACTTTGAGATATCTGGCTTTGCATGGGTTTCTAGGTAATCATGCCCTTCAGGCCAGATAGCATGGTGGGGTTCATGTCCACAGTGCTTAGTATTAACCTCTCTTGGATCAGATTTGCTGCATCCATGCTACAAACCAATTGGCCCTGTAGCTTGTCTGACTCCATATAGTATCCCTGAAACATGACTTTTATTTTGTGCAGATTTTTTTCAGTTCAAGGAATGCAACATAATGTGAAGGCTATATTTTAATTCATTGTTTTTTAATCGATGAAACAATGGTTTGGTGTGAGGATATGAGGAGGCTTCTGAAGATGCACAGACTGCCGGGGTAAGTTTTGGAGGACTTGGAAGAGGGAACAAAAGACAGTTGCTGCAGTCCTATTGTGAACAGATCTGAAGTGAACCATCCCTAGACCATGCCCAGATATTGTCTTGGGGAACATATTTTGAGCAACCCAAATCAGTCAGGGAGAAAGCAACAGCGAAGTGGTGTGAGGTAAGGATTTCAGGCTTGTGCTTGTTCTCTGGCTTTTTTATTTATCACAGTAGTACTCAGACTTCCTAACTCTGGTAACATAATTCACAACAAAAAAGGTTGAAAAAAGAATTCTGTATTTCACAAAATCCAGATACTGAATATTGTTTACTTATTTTTTTAAAAAGGATATTTCTGGAGACAAATTGATCAGAAAAATATATTTTGTCCAGAAAAACAAGCGATACAAATATCACAGTTAACCATGGTGCTAATACATGAGTACACACAAGTAAAATTACTGTGATTGCTGGCAGTTGTGTATGTCATACTCTCATTTAAAACATTCTAAGTATTTGTCATTGTAACAATGGAGTGAGGAGTAAGGCAAAAAGAGACTGAACGTACATGATGTTGTGACACGGACAGCATTTTTTTGTCCTTTATGAATTAATACAACATCAAAATGTTCACCACATCTGTATGAAAAACCAGACTGATTGAAGTCATTGAAAAATACCAAAGGAAACTTGTGGAGGGGCACTTTAGATTTATGTTTGTTACTTTGTCAAATCAGTTTTTTCAAGTTTTTGTCTACAGATGGTAGAGTAAATTCATTTGCAATCATAAAAGCCATCAATTACTATCACCTTTACACGATTACTCATCTTTGCTCTTTCTTGCAAATGCCACGATAAGCATTAACACTAAGTTCAACCGTGCTGTTGTTATTCTTAGGGATGGTACTTCTCAGAAAGCAGTCTCATATACCAGTTTCTGTATAATACAGAATACCAAAGTCTCTAGATGACTGTATTTTATTAAGTGAGCTTCTACCTTTGCACATGCCTTGAAACTCAGTATGAAACTGTATAGTTTTCTTACTGTCCTTTAAAACCTATGCCCGTATATTATGAAACTCACAATGGAAAATGCTAATGATACCTGAAGCAGTCTATAATGAAATCTTAATTGTCTGTCATTAGTATACCTGTGTTAATGATAGACACAGTGGGAAAGCTGGAAGAAAAGCCTGTGGTTTTGTGTGGGTTTTTTTTCCTCATGATGAGACACTATCATGGTCTATCAGTGATGTTCAATGGAGAAACCGGTGAATATTGAAGAGCAATAAGCTCTCTAGGTTTTGATGTATCAAGGAGTTTATTTGAAAGGATATAAATCTTTTGCACATTAAGTAATTAAGGATGAAATAACATAATAAAATAAAACGACATCACAGTTAAAACCTGCAGGATTATTTTTAACTGCTGACATTTTTCTGTGAGCATAGAATAGGCTTGACTTGAATGGTTATGTCCTATGCATTGAATGCATGTTTAGGTGATTTGATGGGCTAGGGCTGATATCAGAACAGTAAATTTTCCAGGTACTATTGGAGGCAATTCAAAAAGTAAAGCTCCTAGTCTTTCCTTATTTTAAAAAGCAAACTTCCTGAGGGATGCGTTGTGAAGATGATATGTCTCGAATACACACAGCACTGGGAAAAGCTTACTGCATCCCTAGGAGAATGGAAATTTTATAACTATGATCTTCACATGAGGTATTGAAAGAGAACATATCCTGCCCTTAGACTATGGGGTTTTGAGGTGATAATTGTAAAGGTACAATGATATTCTAGGAGATGAAGGTAAGAAAAGATTAATATTCTCGTCTGCCATGTTCATTTGCAGCAATGGACTAGACTGGGACTATGGAACAATGCTGCTGTGAAGAGTCCTTTTTTTAACAAAAAAAATCCTGTGACCTCTGTTTTTCTGCAGAGAATGTGTTACTACAGGTGTTCATTGGAATACTTACAGAAAAGATTTTGATTAGTAAACAAAATTCCCCCTTCTGCTGCTTATGCCCAGCTGCAGTTCTGCTACAGAATTTGCCAGAGTTGTGCCTGTCTCTGCTGAAAGAGAGAGAGAAAGGAGACTGGCGAAGAATGTATCTTTCTTTTGATTTTGTTGTCCCTTTGGTAATACACAGGGAAAAGAGGTTAATGTTTAATCATTATCACTAGCACACAGGCACACACATTTGGTTGTTTGGTACGCTTAATGACTTTCATTTAAGAATGTGACTAAAGGAATGACTCCAAAACATACAAAAGAAGATGTGACAATTTAGGCTGCTAATATTGTGCGGACTGAACATAATGGTATGGTTTCAGGCTGTTGTGTTAAATACATATTCCTACAGAATGGCTGATCAAAAGTAGTTCATGGTTTTAAGAGTAGGTAAAGAATGGTTACTGATTAGTCTCAGACAGCTGTGCCTGTTGTGCCATTTTAGCTTGATTTTACAGATTATTACTGAACTAGCAATTCTTTTTAATCTGACCTAGTTACAGCATGATAAAATGAATGCCCCAGGCCATCCGCAAAGTGAGATGATTTATGATTCTAAAGTAATCCATAGGATAAATTGGTGTGCAGGTATTGCTTATGTTTGCACACTAGAATAACTGTATTCAAAATCACATTTAACCTATCTGTTTAGCACAAACAGAAATGCCACCTACTTGTTTTTTCTTTTTAATTCTTCATTGCCCTGGGGGAAAGCAAAGCAAACAGCAATTTACCATAATTTAGTTGGAGATCACTTACTCTTCCTTTCACAAAAGAGTTTTCCTATTATTCACCTGTTTTTAAATATACCTAGCAAATGAATGTTTCCATGTGTTTAAAAATGCTGAAAACTGTTATCACTGCTAACAGTTGTCCTGGGTTGCAGAGCTAGGGATTTTAGAGCTTAGTGTGTGCTATCAGATTGTAGGATGTGTTTTTTTCCTGCTGGTCCTAGAATCACTTTCTATTTGGTTGTTCCTCCTTTCATGACCTACGAAGCTAGTTTGAGCAAGTCTTTGAGGAAAATTAATTGCATGGATCCTGTCCTGGTTTCAGCTGGGATAGAGTTAATTTTCTTCCTAGTAGCTGGTACAGTGCTGTATTTTGGGTTCAGTATGAGCAGAATGTTGATAACACACTGATGTTTTCAGGTGTTGCCAAGTAATGTTTAGACTAAGTCAAGGATTTTTCATCTTCCCATGCCCAGCCAGCAAGAAAGCTGGAGGGGCACAAGAAGTTGGAAGGGGACACAGCCAGGGCACCGGACCCAAACTGGCCAACAGGGTATTCCATACCATGTGACATCATGCCCAGTATATAAACTGGGGGGGAGCTGGCCTGGGGGGGGATCACTGCTCAGGAACTGACTGGGCACCAGTCAGTGAGTGGTGAACAATTGCATTGTGCATCACTTGTTTTGTATATTGCAATTCTTTTATTTTTATTGTAAGTTTATTATTATTATTAATATCATTATTATTTTCTTCCTTTCTGTCCTGTTAAATTGTTCTTATCTCAATCCATAAGTTTTACTTTTTTTTCCTGATTCTCTCCCCCATCGCCCTGGGTGGGGGGGAAGTGAGTGTGCCCCTATGTGGTGCTTAGTTGCTGGCTGGGGTTAAACCATGGAAATCCCTAAAAAACCCTTTCATGTCTTTATGTTTGTTACTGGGTTGGGGGTTTTTTTGCCTCTATTGCCAGAATCTGTCAAAGAAAAGTCTTGCACAGTAAAAAGAAGATTAAAGACAGCCCAGCACTGTAATTTTAACAAAATGCCAATGCATTTTAAAGATAGCACATATATCAAAAATTTATAATTAAAATATAGAGAAATAGTAAATATAATTTGGAATGTAAAAATTCAAATACTCATAATTCTTATTCTTAAAAAAAAATTAACTATTGCTGTTGCAAACCCTCATGCATTGTTTTCCTACTTTTTGAAGTTGAATTCTTATTAAAAGTGATCCGTTCAAGTAAAAAAAAAGAAGGAAGAAGAGTAGATTTTCATTACTACGTACCTTAATCCTATGAAAAATAAATAACATCCACAGAGACAGATTCTTTTCTGCACTCTGGCTATAGCATACACAGTCAAGTAGTCAACTCAAGTTGCAACTCCACTTTTATTTTCAATGGGACAAAACCCACAATAATTCAGAGAGGCTAAGGTAATGAAAAATCCATGTGAAAAGAATGTGAGTATTTTATGTTTAATCTCTGGTTTTATGTTCCATGAATAATTAATTTACACAGATATTTTGCTTGCTATTTTAGTAGACACAAAACAAGGTAATTATAAGAGCTTGGTACACCAATAGAGATATAAATTTAAAAAAATAAAAAAATAGATTAGCTACTTCCTTAACAAACTAGATACCAATCAAAAAATTATGAGATCTCAATAGAATTTATAAGACGATAAAGGTCAACTTTGGACAGTAATGTGTACATGTGCAATATTAATTTACATACATTTTAAGAAATAAGACATTCACTTGTAACATTCTAATTGTCTAAAATTATAATTATCGTTCTTGAAACACCCCCAGTGAGAGAAATTATATGGGTTTAATACTAAAATATTTTAAGATATATACAAATTAGCATTTAGGAATACTTCTTAACATCTAGGTGTGTTTTCCTACTGAACAGTCTGAACAATCCTGTATTATTGACTGTTTTCTCCTAAGAAATGGTATGAGCAAGAATATTGCTGCCATGTATATTCCTGCTGGTGGAATAAAGCTCCAAATTTGATTCAAATGCACTGTCCATTTTATTGCATACTTTGACTGCTTCAGTACTAACATGGGAGAAAGTATGTGAATTCCATAACAGATGGGTGCACTTCCCAATATCATATCCCTCTTTATAGGTCTAAATGGAGTTATTACTAATTGAAATGACAACTAGCCATGAACGGTGATGTCAATTTTCCCTTTTGGAAGCTGTTAACAGTATAACACTTATACCCTTAACTGTTACTGTTCTTACAAAGGTCCAGTTGTCTTTGAGTCTAGTCGACTACTTGATTTTTAAAACCATGATGTGACAACATGTTCTGCAGATACATTGAGAGTTACCATCTTTTGACATTTTTGAATTCACAGTTCTCTGTTAATTTGTCATTAAACTTCCAAAGTGTTTACAGACAGGAAAATGGAATCTACTGTTCTGCTTTCTGTATATAGTTTGTTGTTATTATGAGTAAATTGTCAGGAAACCCAATGACAGGTGCTTAGAACAAAAAAACAGTCCCTGCTTGAAGCAGTTTATAATCCCACTGTAACTGATAAAAACTATTTTATCCGACTTAGAGCTTCTCCAACTCCAAAACCACCCTCAGACTTTTCTGTGTTTCTTAATGTGTGATTTTTTCCCCCCATTTTCTCCTCATTCTTTTCACTCTTCTCTGAATACCCTGAAATTTTGTAATACTATTTCTGAAGAGAGGTGATCAGGGCTAAATAACTAGTATTGTGGAAGGAGGCACATCACTGACTTGTATAATCACATCACTGTATCCCATTCTGAATGAACATTTACAGGTTTGGTCCCTTCTTGGAGCTGCATTGAGGGTGCTCCAAAAAATGCCTGTCGGAGGGAAGGTACATGCAATGAATTGGCACAGTCTTTGGGTGCTACCCTGGCACCACTTTTCTAACCAATGCACTCAATTTTTTCGGTCAATGTGGCTGAACCTAGAGCTCTACCAACTCTTTGGGGCAACAGTGCAGCTGGACTCAGCCCTTCACACCCAGCACCCACGTAATCCCAGCAGAAATCACTGTGCAAGGTGGGCTAAAGGAAGCCCGTAAAGGACAGCAAACAAAAGCAGATACTAACTAATGACTGTCAAAAGCCACTCAAAAGTATGGTTCATTTCAGCAGAGCTGGAAAGGGAAAGGCTGGTTTATTTTCGTGACTTTTCCATCAGCAGTATTTTTTGCATGATTAAATGTAATAATATTTTCTAAAAGTGCCATACGGCAAGTATTGCTTGTGTATACACAGTCAGGACTATAAATAAGTTTCTGATTCTTATAGTCTCATAATATTTATAGCATGTATAAAATCCCACTGCTCTTACACATAGAAAAAAAAAAAGAATTACTATTTCTTCTTATATGCAAATTTTTTTTAATGTATTTTGTTCTATCCCTCCAAACTGAGAATCTTTCTGAACCAAGGGGAAAAAAAAATTTAGTCAGATTGTGTTTTTTTCAAGTTTCCCTATTTCAAGTTTTTGTATAGGTTTATTCCATTTTATTTTTAATAAGAATGCATGAGACATAGTCCAACTCTTTGTAGTCCATATGAGACAAGTTTTGCTTTCAAAGCAAGCTGATGAAGCTTTTAATGCACAAAATTTACTTCCATTATCACCCTACTGCTTTTCACAATGTTGTGTCTTCTCACTGAAATGCCTGTACCCACCAGCACACCTGATACCACGATAGCTATAAATACAGTTCTCTCAATTGCTTATCTTGCATAACATCTCAAATTAACCCATTTGCATTCTGAAGCACCGTCCCTCTGTGCAGTAGGAATAGTTACTTTCCATCCATCACACTTCTCTCTGAGCTAGTTAAGTGGTTTTACCCTGTTTGCATTTGAAGTTCCTCTTGTCTAGTCCTGGAATGATGCAGGCTGAGCAAACTGAGACTGTTGCCATCATATGAACCCAATAAGCCTGTGACCAGGAGAGCTGAGAAATGTTACTCCTGCAGGATGTCAGCAATGTCTAATCACCTTTCCAGAAGCAAGTTCAAACAGTTGCTTTGAAAGAAAGCTTAATCTAATGTTTGACTCAAAAAGAATCAACACACATAATGATCTCATAGCAGATCATTATTCGGTGTTCATGTACAATTTTTTAAAGTTGCATGTTATTTGAATCTTATGTTCTCAGGTAATGGAGACTAATGCATTTTGATGCTGTTTAATGTGTTCTGATGTTGTGAAATCCAAAGTATGACCAAATTATAACATTGCTTTGATATGATAATTATTTGCGGTGGGTTGACCCTGGCTGGACACCAGGTGCCCACCAAAGCCTCTCTATCACTCCCCTCCTCAACTGGACAGGGGAGAGAAAATATAACGAAAAGCTTGTGGGTCGAGATAAGGACAGGGAGAGATCACTCACCATCTACTGTCACAGGCAAAACAGACTTGACTCAGGGGATTTAATTTAATTTATTGCCAAGCAAATCAGTGTAGGGTAATGAGAAATAACACCAAATCTTAAAACACAGTTCCTCCATCTTCCTTCTTCCCAGGCTTAACTTTACTCCTGAATTCTCTACCTCTTCCCCCCCATGACGCAGGGGGACAGGGAATGGAGGTTGGGGTCAGTTCATCACACGTTATCTCTGCTGCTCCTTCCGCCTCACACTCCTCCCCTGCTCCAGCGTGGGGTCCCTCCCATGGGAGACAGTCCTCCATGAACTTCTCCAACGCGGGTCCTTCCCAGGGGCTGCAGTTCTTCACAAACTGCTCCAGCGTGGGTCCCTTCCATGGGCTGCAGTCCTTCAGGCACAGACTGCTCCCGCGTGGATCCCCCACGGGGTCACAAGTCCTGCCAGAAAACCTGCTCCAGCCTGGGCTCCTCTCTCCACAGATCTCCACAGAGCCTGCTCCAGCGCGGTCTTCCCACGGGGTCCCAGCCTCCTTCGGACATCCCCCTGCTCCGGTGTGGGGTCCTCCCTGGGCTGCAGGTGGAGATCCGCTCCCCCGTGCACCTCCCTGGACTGCAGGGGGACAGCCTGCCTCACCATGGTCTTCCCCACGGGCTGCAGGGGAATCTCTGCTCCGGCGCCTGGAGCATCTCCTCCCCCTCCTTCTGCACTGACCGGGGGGTCTGCAGGGCTGGTTCTCTTACATGTTCTCACTCCTCTCTCTCAGCTGCTGTTGCAGAGCAGTTTTTACCCTTTCTTAAATACATTATGACAGATGGACTACCACTGTCGCTGATGGGCTCAGCCTTGACTGGCAGCGGGTCCATCTTGGAGCCGGCTGGTATTGGCTTTGTCAGACACGGGGGAAGCTTCTAGGAGCTTCTCACAGAAGCCACCCCTGTAACTCCCCCACCCACTACCAAAACCTTGCCACACAAACCCTATACCTTATTAGACACAAACATTATTTATTATATTGATTATTTAAATCATGGTATAAACAATTAAGCTAAGTGACAGAAGATGGATATAAAGTGAAGTGAAAAGCTTTGTAAAATAATAATAAGATGCGAAAAATCTAGACTTTTACTTTTTAAGGGAAGGAGAAAGAGATGGGGGAAAATAAGAAAAGGACAAAAAATTCAGCTGTCCAAAAGTTACTAAAAGGGGAAAGAGTTATTTCTGGTTTTAGAAAAGTATTTCTGATTTCTTATGTTTGGACAAAGGTTGATTTCACATGCAGATGTTATACTTTCCTATTGCAATAGAAGCAATTTACAAATCAATTCCTGGGAAAAGGTTTTGAGGAATTTGCATGATTTGAGCACATGAAGACATTTTATATGTAAATCCTTCACCTTCATGGCTACAGAGCACAAAGGCAGGTTTTTCCCTAAGTTTAAGAGCTTTTTCTGTTTATTTGTTTTTAAACAGAAATCACATGGAATATTCATTGAGAGCTGAGAACAGAAATTCAGACTAAACAGCTTGGGAATGATTTCTATACTGTGGAAAAAGCATTCACTTTATGGGTTAGGGTGAGGAAAGAATCGGAAAGGGATCATGGGCATTGCAGATGTAGGTTTTATACATCAGACCTATCTGTCACTAGGTTGATCTTCGGTTTTCACTAGATTTTTATAGACTTCTTAAAACATTTATGTTTCCAGATAGAATAAAGTTGATGTCAGAGAAATTGGTCTTGTTGCATGTAATCATGAAAGGCAGGGGGGAAATGTTGGGTTTTGTATAACAAGGAAGAGAAACCCTAAATTTAATATTCAAAAAATGAGGAAAAAAATTATTTCACATTTATGCACAGTGGCAAAAAAAAACACAAAGCAGACAGAGTTTTATACCTTTCTTAGGCTACCTACAGCCTCCTATGGCAGTCTAATGCATCTCTTAAAAATGTGTGGGAAGGATCAAAGTATACTGAGTTTAATTATGTGAGTAGCAGAAGAGATGGGCATTAGCAAAGTTGGTAGCTGCAGCAAACTCAGAGAATCAGACAACATATGGGGAAAGACAAAAAAAACTGAAGTTTTTTTCTTGTCTTTATTGATAATGATAGTTTTGTATGTATTTATCTTCCTGAAATTAAGTGAAAGAAAGAATGATCAAATTGCTAGTTTGTGGTAGGACTTTTGCTTTGTTCTCTGGCTAATGTTGCATAAAAGCTCAAAAAAAGTCAGGTTTTTAGTCAGTAGTTGTAGAATATCTTCAGTGAACTCTGTCAGAATAGTTGACTTACTGACCAGAAAAGGCTAAAGTTTTTCTAAGCAGGAACTGCAATTGAAATGCCTTTGGGTCAGCTTGAATATATAAGGCCAGAAAAAAATGACATTCGTTGCCCAGATAAAAACTGGAGACATAGCTTTGCTCAAGTTAAGAGATATTCTTTGTGTTGTGACACAGGAGTGGTAGGACATGTCAGTAACATGGGTTCAATGAACATGGTGCAAGTACCCTGTTAAATGTTTCCTTAAGAAGAAGGAGATTTTAATTGCTTTTACTTACAATTTTCTGATTTAAATGTTCCCTAAGAAGCAAAGTTGAAGCCTAATCCCATAAACCAGCATCTTTTTGTAAAACTTTCTGGAGATGATGTAAAAGGGCTAATACCTGGCAGTAGATTTCCTATGCCCATCCATATGATGTGAGACAGACAGAAGTTTGCCTTTCAACCAATTCCCTTGTTTCCCTACATACCCTAGGAAGTCTGCAAAGAAAATCTATTCAGAAGCTTAGTGTCAAGCTTTTGAGCAGATGTTCTTTCTGCCTATACACCTCTCAGCAGATATCTCTGGCTTTTTCTCTCCAGTCATCAGCTAAAAGAAAGATATGTGATATCTGTACTCCTTTTCCTGCCAGCTATTAAACTTAAGCCCCATCCTACTCCTTTTCTCCAGGGGAGATGAGCAAAGACTTAGAAGAGGAGCCAAAGGCAATGAATTCCTGGAAGGAGACTGAAGTGTCAATACCAAATCAGGGCGGGGGGAAAAAAGGAATGGGAAAAGAAGAACCTAAGGGTAAATGTATAGAGAAAGAGATAGTGAAGATGGACAGGACTGAAGAGGTAAAGAAGAAAGATTATTTTCAATTCCGGAGAGTATAGGAGACAGAGTTTAAGTAAAAAGCAATTAGGAGTTAGTGAAATAAATACATAGAGCATAATTAGGACCTCAAGAGAAACCTGCATTTTGGACAATTACACTGACAATTGCAAAAAGCTACCAGTACGGTAGTTGAATGTAATTACATTTTAATTGTGTGAAGTGTTTGTGTGTTTACAGGAAGTATTGTTCCTGATCCCGAATCCTTTCAGCCATGAATCCCATCTTTGCAAAAGGAAGTTTGCTTTCTCAAATACAGCTGCACCACCTAATTGTTGGGGGTTAGGCTCTGGCAGTGAAACAGTTTCTTATTTGTTGGAAAGGGCAAGAATCGGGCACCTGACTCTGGAATCAGAACAGCTGGTACGAAGGGAAACTGAGTGGCAAAGGGAATTTGTGCATGAGTTTGGGTATCAATCTCATGGACGCAGGCAGGCACCCCTTTAAAAGTGGGGTGCAGAGCTAACTAAATGAACTCTATCCAGAAATACGGCGCACTTTGAGAAGGAGATGCTGGCGAAGGATGATTCAAGGAATGCAGCACTGGTGGAGGGCTGCTTAGAAAATGCTAGTAACAAGGGTATCCGAAAACGTCTTTTCCCCATAGATTTGAGGATCCGTTTAGGTGCCATTTCAGACTCTTGAGCTGGAGAACTGCTGTAAAGATAGACATCTATGAGCAACATAGTAGACTGGGGGGGGGGGGGGGGGGGGGGGCGGGGAGCTGGAGGGATGTGGGTGGTGTGGGAAGTATACTTTTATAATGACATGGTAATTACCAAAAAAGTGGGAGGCCAATGTTCAGTTCTCTTAAGCCTGAGGAGATTCAAACTCACATCTGCAGCAGCTTTAGATAATTCCTTAATCACTAGACTGGAGAATAATTAAATGACATGTGCATTTTACATTATGTAGTGAAAGACGGAGGCAGCTTACCACCGTCTATCTCAGTGCTCAGCCCCCAAAAGTAACACGTTCAGGATTTTTCTTGCTTGTGTTCTCTCTGACCACGAAACTCTTCTCCTTTGTATGAAGAAAAAGAATATCTGATAGCAATGGATTTAAAGTTATCGTTCTCTTACTGATGTATAAGTTACTCAAACAAGTGTAGAAAAGCGTCTTGACACTTTCATGATTTTAATTGAATCCCACTGAAGTCGGGGGATTAATCATGCACTAGACTGAGGTTTAACAAATAATACTTATCTCTACAGTTTCCAACCAATGGAAGGGAGACTCTACCTTCAGTTGCAAGTGGATTAAGATTAAACACTTTCAGAAATTCAATACTGATTCCTTTTGTGGCAAGCTAATGAGCTCAGCCCTCACAAAGTGGTCTCAGAACATTATTTTTAAGTTAGGAACTCAGCAGTGTCTGAGCATTATATGGACAGCTGTTGTTAAGGGGTCACAAAGCCCTGTCAAAACAGCAGTCTTCATCCTCTCTTTTTGAAACCGCAAATTGAACAGAATTCGCTCCTAAAAAGTCCACAAGCAAGGCTCTCACAGACTGTGTCATTTAAATATCAGTATATTTGGGGATAGAGTCATGAAATCATTTTCTTGTTTGTCTTTACCCTTCAAAGTGCTCCGCTCTATTACTGGCAAAGTGGCTTGCTCTGTGATGAGCTATACTTCCCCAATATTACTATTCAAATTACAGGATTTAATTCAATAGGAAGGCACTGGAAAATTTCTACCATTACTAGCTTTGCCTTTCTTGTATGGTGTTGATGTGGTAAACGTATCCCATCAGAGGCTGACAAAATATGATATACTTGAGAGGAAATTAAAATACCACAGTTAGCATTAGAAATTATTTACCAATTAAATATGAGAAAGATTTAGTTATTCCAAAACACGAATGAAATAGCATGGAGGTGATTTCTAAAAGTGTTTAAGAAGATCTAAGCAGACAGCCCCCATTAAACACCTCTCTAGAAATTGGACTTAATTCCCAGAAGACTTTCTTAAAATTCTTTTTTACTCTCTCAGTGTCCTCTTCTGGCATGCCAAGTCTTTACCCTTAGCCTGTTTCTCCCCTGTTGCTTGCCACTTAGTCTCATACTATTTTTCCTTCCCAATTCTCCCTTTTAGAGTTTTCTTTCGTTGCTCTAGTTCTCATTTCATTCTCACCATCTGCCTACTGCATGTTTTTCTGTTCCTACAGTCTAAGTAGCCTTTTGCTTTTTGAGAATTTCTACACGGTTCTTCTCTTCTTTCCAAGAAGTCTTTTTTCTTCTTGTATTTTTTTCTGTTTCCATTGCTGCCTCACCCTTACCCTCAGCCTTTAATTTCTTCCATTTCTGTCTTTGTTGAGGCCCAAGTTGTAAATTTTCTTAACACCTTGGAGGCTATAACCTTCCTGGAAATCACCTAAAAGACCATTTAGATCTCTAAGTTTATGAGTATATATCTGAAATCCCAGTTAATTTGAAGCATACTGGCATAAGACTGATGGTTACAGCATGGGAAAGGCAAGAGCAAAATATATTGAAATTCTATGTAAAATGCAGGTCCTCCTGTGAGATTTTTATATGCAGCCTGCACCTTTTCGGACTGCAAAATTAACCTTCACCACAGCTTGTCTTCCAGTGACAAAACACTGGGTGAAAGAGCTACTGATCCGTCTTTTAAATGAACCTTTCAGAAGATTCTACTGTTATATTTTTATTCATTTTTAAATGTACACAGAAAGATTTATGAGATTAAATTTCTGAGTGCACCATCATAAAGTTGTATACATTCTATTAGGACCCTAAGCTATCTCTCAATAAACTGGCATAATGCAAGAACTAGGGTGGATAATAGGAAGCAATACAGTGTGTTAGGACAAGCTGTGCTCTTCCTCAGAGTAACTCAGAGGTGTGGAGGTAATTAAGAAATTTCAGTGCCAGCCAGAGGCTACTACACTGCTTTTGTTGGCATTACTGGGGAGTCAAAAAACAGTTCTTCATTCTGAATGGTAGATAAGTTAGTAATTTCTCAGAAGATGATTTCCTCATTATCTGCCAAGCTTTATTTGGGATTTACTTATACCTTTCCAACTGAATAATGTAATAAGTAACTTCAATATAAGTTTTTTCAACGTAACAGAGCAAGATATTTTAAGGAGAGGTACCTTTAAACCTGACACTGTACAGGGACTCCCCTCAAGCGTGCTCAGTATCCAGCTTCTAGGAATCAAGCCTTTTCTGATTGTCTCATCTTTGCACCCAAAACTGCTGATAGCTTCAAAAATATCTTTGTCTTTTAAGACAGAAGAATGCTATGATCACTAATTTTGTCATCTGCACTTATGGCTCGCAGACACCAAATTATCCATATGCTCAGTTTGACATGTACGCAGGGACACACAACATAGAATTATTCCGGTGACACGAGTCTGAAAAGCGCAAGACCAAACAAATAAAGTAACTCTCTGGAATAAGTCTTTTTTTTGGTAGTAATATAAATAAATTAAATAAATAAGTAGGCATTAAAATTCTCAGAGAGTGCCTGCAATCTGTCAGCTGAGGTGAAAGTCACAAGTCACAAAGATCTTACAACAGCCACTAATAAAATAGAAAAATGTTAGTAATAGTGTTATAACCCATTCTTTCAGTCATTTAGAGGCTGTGAACAAGACCAGATGCATTAATTTGTGGACTTAAGCATGCATTTTGTATTGGGAAGTTACAAAAGCTATCACAATATTAGAAGCAGGAAGATATCTAGTTGAATAATTCCCTTGCTCTGTTAGTGCAGGTCAGAAGGAGATCGATGCTTGCATTTATGACAAAAATTTCTTTAAAGAATATATTTCCACCAAATATATTTCAAGACTGCATTGAAATACAATAGAGCCCATTTATATCAGCAAACAAGAAATAGCATCAGAATTTTCCAAACCAGGAAGGGGTTTAGAGCATGCAGCTGCAGGCACATCAGCTGTTTTCTTCATCATTTGCACAAAAATCCTCTCCTACTTGCACTATCATTTATAAGCAGCCTCTAAATAGTATTTTCCTATTTTTGCTCAATTATGGGGCCTTTGTATGGCATGAGGTGAATGCTTATGCTTTGTGAATCTGTGGCCAAAGGCATAATCACCTTTAAGACCCATCTTTCTGTTAATCATCCTAATTTCCTTGCAGGAAGAGACTGTATTTCTCAAGCTTGTTTGTTGGTCTATATTATTTGTTTGGTGGTGAATTTTATGGAAATACTTGAGAACTCACTCAGTCAATGAGGATTTTCACTCCTGTGTAAACAAAAAGAATCTTAAAGAAAAAGTCAGCAAAATAAACCAAAAAACACTGGGACTCATAGATTGCCTATGGCAGAAGACTGTTCCTGGACACAGAAAGCATCTTGTTATTTCCAGAGAGAATCCTGAGTCCAGCCATTTTAAGAGCTTGAAGAACTCAGTGAAAAGAGTGGGGAATTGAAACTGAGCTCTCACAAAAGACAGCTGCTATTATTAATGCAAACACTAAAACCATTGAAAGTTGAAAAATGATAGATGGAGTTCTAAGCATTATCTTTATGCAAGGCAGATTTGGCAGACAGTCCATGTTTACTTGAAGGGTGATATATAATTTCATTGCGACTCTGATTCCTTCTAAGAACGAAAATAAAGTACAATCTGAATAATTGCCTGTTAATTGAGCTGTCATATATCTAATGGAAGACATTTGTTTGCTTATTTTTAAGTGCATGCATCTCTGCAAGCATCAGTTTGGGCACATGCTTGCTGTGGAAACCATGGGAAAATACAAGAATGCTTGAAACTGAAATACAGTTCACTTTCTATGAGATCTGTAATACAGGGAGGGCAACCATAGAAGCTGAACCAGCTCTTAACCTGGCAAAAAATATAATGAAGATAACAAAGATGCAGTGTGAGGAAATACAGACAAAACACAGATAAAATACAAATAAAGTACAGGCAAAAATACAGAAAAATAATTTAAGAAATAGGATCTGAAAGAGAGGTCCAAATTGGAAGTAGAGGACAGTGACATGGAAAAAAAAAAGAATATATTGATTCTATTCATAAAAGTACAAAGACTAGAGAAAAATGTGAACAGCTTGATAAGGCTGGAAGCCAAAGAAAAATAATTTTTAAAAATTAGGTAAAAAGAATAGAAAAAAACATGCCTGTCTGCCAAAACATATTTTAGACACAGATACCTAAAATGAATGGTCAAAAATGGTTCAGCTGAATGGCAACTTGACATTACAATCTTTAGGCAACTTTTCATTTAGCTTAAACAGCATCTTAGTTTCATCCTCCTTGAAACACACTACTGATCCAAACACTTAAAGCAGTTGCTGTTGCTTCTTAATACTCCAAGATCCAGCAAACAGTTAGGCAAATGATTTCCTAATGATTTCCTGTCATTATGCAGTTCTGCCTAAAATGCACATTACCTGACAGTATTTCATTATAGTTGCCGTG
Source organism: Haliaeetus albicilla (assembly GCF_947461875.1). Classification (NCBI taxonomy): domain Eukaryota; kingdom Metazoa; phylum Chordata; class Aves; order Accipitriformes; family Accipitridae; genus Haliaeetus; species Haliaeetus albicilla. The sequence goes on along the minus strand of NC_091497.1, from coordinate 3,450,158 downwards.
ACCACATTCCTGGTCATGCTCCCAACCTGCCATTCTGTCAAAGCTGGAGTAAGTCTTGCATGACCACTTATGCATACTCTTCCAGATGAAGTATTATGAATATCTTGTCTAACAGCACCAATATTTTCCTGTTGTACTGGAAATATCATTTTGAATACATTTTGTTTTCCATAGCTTCATTCTATCACAGCTTAATATCATCAGATATATTGACGTCTTTGTTTTCCTCAAGGGAAAGTTCCCAGTGGATGGCATATGGCTTACCAGAGACATTTCTGTCAGTATCCAACTGGAGAGTCTCGTAGTTTTTCATGTAAATTTAATTTCCTTTGCATTTCTTCCAAGTTCATTGTATTCTTCTGATATTTTCTATATAAAAAAGATTCCCAGTCTCAATTTATAAGAAAATGTTATCTGTCTCTTCCCTTCCTGTATGCAGCCAGGTGTCTTTTAGGTTCACTCACTAGCCTCTGCCTAAGTCCATCTATTACCCACTTAAAAACTTGCCTAATAATCTGCCAGATTGTATAATTTTAAGGATACCTGAGAGGCATTATGTCTTCGTAAAGCAAGGCACCGAGAAAGCAATTTCCTGTTTCTGACCACGTATCACCCACCTGGGAGACTTTTTTTTTAAAGAGTGTCCTGGTTTCTGCTGGGATAGAGTTAATTTTCTTTCCAGTAGCTGGTACAGTTATGTTTGGGGTTCAGTATGAGAATGTTGATAACACACTGATGTTTTCAGGTGTTGCCAAGTAATGTTTAGACTAAGTCAAGGATTTTTCAGCTTCTGATGCCCAGCCAGCGAGAAGGCTGGAGGGGCACAAGGAGTTGGGAGGGGACACAGCCAGGGCAGCTGATCCAAACTGGCCAACGGGGTATTCCATACCATGTGATGTCATGCCCAGTATATAAACTGGGGGGAGTTGGCCTGAGGGGATCTCTGCTCAGGAACTAACTGGGCACCGGTCAGTGAGTGGTGAACAATTGCATTGTGCATCACTTGTTTCGTATATTCCAACTCTTCTATTATTATTATTGTCATTTTATTATCATTATTCTTATCATTATTATTTTCTTCCTTTCTGTCCTATTAAACTGTACTTATCTCAACCCACGAGTTTCACCTTTTTTTTTTTTTCCCCAATTCTCTCCTGCATCCCCACTGGGTGGGGGGAAGCAAGCAAGTGGCTGCGTGGTGCTTAGTTGCTTGCTGGGGTTAAACCACAACAAAGAGGAAGAGGAGACAGGAATAAATTATTAAAGTTAGTTTTGAAGAAAAAATCTTTCAATATTATTTTTAGAGTACTAACTCTGAGGGGAATCAAAGGTTCAGCATATACTGATGTAAGTGTTTAGATACAAGTGTGACTGGAACCACGCTTGTTAAATGAAAATTTAGGGTAGCGTTTACACCTATTGAAATATAATCAGAGGAAGTGTTACAAGTAAACTTCTGTCTCCTTCAGGTCATGAAAATTTTGTTGCCAAGATCATGACTTCAGAACAAGCATGTATATGAATATAAATGCACAAAACTAATAAGGAAACCATCAGAATTTGGGGGGGTTATTATTTTTAGATGCTTTCTCACTAGAAAAACTATAAATAAGTATATATAAACACAGGGACTATTCAGGAAGAAAAAGAAACTGCTTCAGCACAGGCAGTAATCAAGGCTAGTTTTATCTTTTATTTGACTGACATTCGCAGATTTTAGAACGTATTTTCATCAACACAGGTTTGCCAAGGGCTGCCCAGAGGACTGTGGGTGGGCTGCATTCATGGCTGTTCTTACCCACTCTAATGGAAATGTGATAAAGATGAAAATGAAAACAATGAATGTTCACATTAAAAATATCTTAAAAATTATTAGCAAAACCTCTTTGAAACCTAGTCTTTCCTAAACTACTGTGATAAACCAGAAGTCTATTCCAGACAATGTAGCTGTAGTAGATAGAATGGGAGAAGAACCGTTGGTGATTATGAGGTTCTTAATGTAGGATTTTCAGCTAGAAAGCTGGACTATAGTGTTAAGCAGAGAGGAGTTAAGTACATAGTATTTTTACAGACTATCAGGTGCCTCTCTGAATATTAAATTACTTCTTTTTTTTTTGTTTTTTTTTGTTTGTTTTTAACCATCTCATTTAAATGGCTATATGTCAGGCACCAAACTTTTCTTATTGAGGTTGATATTCACCTGTTCATTCTCTAGTGTAAGCATATGCCATCCTCACACCATGGGTATCACTGAGTGTAAAGATTATTCATGAATTACAAGCTATCTTGGTATTCTTACTTATTCAACATTTGTCACTGCATGTAATATATATTTTCCTGTTTTGTAATGTATCTTCCAGGATTAGTGGCATGCATGTTTTCACAAACAAGATCAAACAATGTGTGGTTTATGTGGAAAGCCGTGTTGCTCTGTGAGGGAAAATAATAATAATATAACCATGTAGTGAACTTCCACATCACAGTGTTCTGAAAGCTTCACTTTGCGTCATTCAGTAAACTTTTAACCTATGCACATAAAGACCTCCATAGTGCCATTTTTTGCTGTGTTCAGATGTAGTGTTTCAGGCATGAACTTACTAGTAGGCTATACAAAGTGGAAGGAGTTTGTTCAAATGAAATTTTTAATGCGAATATGAACTATCAGCTAAAACAGGAATCAGCAGTGTTTAATTCTGTGCCTGTCTGATGTTATATTTATTTTAGAAAAATAAACACACCTTCGTGTTTAAATGTATGGTAAATAATATGATGCTAAGGATACACATTTTTTGACTTTACAGTAGGACACTTTAAACCTGTTTAGTTAACTCCACCTCTAAGTACAGGAAATTAGCAATCAGTCCCCAAGTTTCAATAGAGGGTGATATGGCAAAATAAACTCAAAGCACAGTTTGATATTACAAATTAAAAGTCACAAAGTAGCCAGCTCTGGCTGTCATTTTGCTTTGGTTTATTTTTTTCCTTGCTTGCTTCACCATTTTCTTCACATGGTGAGCCTTTATGACTTTAGCCTTTGCTGAGTTTTAACTGAAAACAAAGAAGAAAGAAGAAAAAAAATCTCTTTTTTAAGGGGTTTGCTTGCACTCCTCCCCAGGAGGCAACACTCCTAGGTTGAGAAATACTTCTCCAAAGAACTGGGAATTGAGTATTCTTAATCCACTAGAGCATACAATGACCAGCTCTCCAAGGAGCTGTCTTGTTTCCATTATAACTTTCTTTTTACTGTGTGAAAATATTTGATTTTGTGTGTGTGTGTGCGCGCGTATGTGCACGCGTGCGCGCGCGCGCGTGTCTGTGTGCCCCTAAAGAACAAAGCAAAGACAATGCAAGTTCAAAGTCAGGCACAGGAGGAGTTTTAGCTATGTGTGTGGTTCATGTAGATAAATCATTCCCTTTCAGATTATTCATTAAACTAGCCAGAATTATGCTCTTTGGGCTGTTGTATTAATGTGAGCTGCAGAATGCAGAAAAAAATAAACTAATTGAAATTTTTCTCCTTTTTTTTTTATTAAAATGATTAATTAGTATGCCATTAATTCAATGGGAAAGTTAAAATAAAAAGACCTAAAATTAAAGCTGAAAAGAATGGCAATCCTTATTTTTTAGTGGTTTTTTATAAATCATTCTTTAATATAGCATTTAAAGGAAACTATACAAAAATAAATTGCATTGTGTTTCCTATTAGTTGTTTTGATTGGTTTGATCTAGCACCCTCATATCATTTTCAGAATGTGGTGTTATTAGTAAAGCTCTGCCACTCAAAACCTGTGGATCAAACAGTTTTTCAAAATTACTTTTAGGTCTGTGAGGGCAGATGGCAAATTCAATTATACCTGTGGCAGAACACACACACAAGACGTAAGACTGAATTTCAGTATACAGTGTCCTTGCAAAGGAGCAGGTAGGATCTATCTTTTTTGCAATCTAATTGTTTAGTCTCCCAAACTTGATGGTACAAGAGCCTTCTCATCTCCCACCGAGGTCAACAGACATGGAAGGTGGATTTCATCGTTCAACATTCCCCCATTGTTCAACATCCATCATCCCATCTTTTGGAAATATATCACACTGTACTAGAAGGAATCCAGGATTCCTGGGGGTGACAAAAAGTAGCAAGCATGAAGGAGTCTGACTCTCTATCATGTCACGAAGGAGCTTATGTGAGTAATGGAAGCTCTGCCTTCCAATTTTTGCTCCTAACAAAGTTTCTGTGTTTTACTCCATAGTAGTTCAACACTGGCTTTGAGAGTCTGGAATCATGCACCTGCCTGTTTCCTCTCCTTGATCCATGAATTTCATTTCTTTCTCCATATTGATACAACTGGTGCTTTGCCTACATCACGGCAGCTTTGCCTAATTTATTCCCCTCTACTACCTATGTGACAACATCAGTTTGATCCCACTCAGCCCAAAGTGATGTTTTGTTAAATATAGCTGGAAACACTCATTTTGAAAAGAATGAATAAGTTAAAAGTCTACACCCAAAGTAATTATTTGGTTTATAGCTGTGATCCAAGTCTCACAGGGCCATCTCACTCAGGACTGCAATCTGCAATTAATCACGGGTAAAGAAATGGGATTTTAAACATGTCTTTGCATTTTGTGCTTTTGCTAAGCTTATGCATCCCCCACACACATTGCTCTTGCTCTTCTGACCAGTATGAGCCAAACTCTCGCCAAGAATTGCACACACCACTTGGACCTTGAATTCCTAGTTAAGCACAAAAATGCCTTAGTTCCCATGGCCTAAGTAAATTGGCCAAATTGCCAAAAGATGGCTTTGGCAGAACAGAAATAGCTCAGATTAAAGTCTGAACCATTAGATTATCCCTTCTCCAGCTAGTTGCTGCATGGAATAAATGTAGAGACTATAAATATTGAATTTAAAATATCAGTATTCTGTATTATGCCAAAAAAATCTTGTTTTGAATGTTAGATGACAAATATTCACCCACGATTATTTTTACTCCATTATATACATATCAGTCTTCAGTAAGAAAAATAACATAACCCCATTAAAAACAAAAAACCAAAAAAAATCAAAGGAACTCAAACATTTTCATTAAGAATCTGAACATGAAACCCAGTTTATTTTGAGGACTTAAGTTCCACTAGTAAGGAATGGACTAAAATTAAATTTTTATTCCTTCCTTTTTGTTATACAATTGTTACAACTGCTGCCTGTGTTCTACCCCTTCAGCCTCACCGTGTTACTTTCCACCTAACCTGACTGTGCTAATAAATTTGGCTGCATAAAAGGGAGAAATGACTAATGTGAAAGCATGTAGCATAGTAGCAGAAGGAGGAGTAGGGTTATGTGAACTTTTATAACTCTTCAGATAATATTCTTTACTTCACTGAACAAGTTTATGTCCCTGATTGTTTCAAATGAAACAGCTGCTGTAGGTTGAATCGCACTTGTAGAAACTAAGCACGGCTCTTCAGGAGACATGAGAGAGGAATTCTGGGAGAAAAGGAAACAGGGCTTTCCCAAGACATGCTTTGGTTTGCCTTAAAGATATGAAGTGTAGCGTAAGTAATTTGGGGAGTTTAAAATGTTTACTACAAAATTTCATCTAATTTTTGACACCTCAGTTAATCGTAAATTGAATTTTTCTCTTAGGACACCCACTGCTTTGAGGCAAGGTCTTCTGGATACAAAGTCAGGTCAAATGTGGACCACAGGAAAGGAAAATATGGCAGTAGGAGAGGCTAGTTTCTGTCAGGGCTCCTAATCAAGAGAAAAAAGCATTACTCTGGAGTAACTTATTTGTTCTATGAGAAGCCAAATGTATAAACAAACTTAGTAGACTCACATTTCTCCCCAAAAGTCCTATTAAATTTCTTGTTGAAGATCATTGTCTTCATAATATGAAAGCCATTAAATGGTTGACATTTAACATGGGTAGTACCTATTTGTATAATGATTGACATTATTATATAAGGAAGAGGAAGAAAAACTTATATTAATGCATTAATGGACATTTGGGTTGCCCGGTGGGAGAATCCTGGCAGAATGGGATGTATGATAATAAAATTCAAACATGAAAGATGACAAATCTGAGGAACAAAGCGAAGGCACTAATACAAAACTGCATACCCTTCTCTTTACTCCCTTATTGTAACTTTCTATTTCAGCACCATTACTGTGAACAGGTCATTAATTCGTTTGGTAGCAAGGCAGAAATTGAATGTTCAGTACAAAGAAATCTACAGCTTCATCAAAACTCTTAAAAATACATGTATGGATATCTGCAAATTAGAATGGTACAAATAAGACATTTATGCCTTGCTTCTCAACTAATGTATACACTGCTACCTTGAGTAATTTTCATTTTAACAAATGATTTTAAATTATATCTGTTCCCACTCCCCTTTCTAAACTGTATTGTTTCAAAGACATGAAGGTAATAAATAGATTAAAATCTTAAAAATATTTCCTTTTAGGTAAAAAAAAAGAAAAAACAACCAAACTGCAGGTATTCTATTCTGCAGCTAATGTCCTTTTCAGACCCTTTGTACATAACACATCGGTAGAGGAAGCTAACAGGGAATCGCCAAGGCATATTTAATTTTCTTAGAGTGTGATAGAAAAACATACCGAGACACTGTCTTAAAAGCAAATAAATGGATGGCTCACCACTGCTTTTGTTTATTATTTTAAGAAGCAGTGCACAACCTTCAGCACAGTCTACCAAGAGAGTGGTAGCAGCTCATATTAATGTCAGCTAAGATGAATCCTTGAAGTTTACAAAACTGTCTGTGAGTTTCAGAAACAAAGAAATAAAGTAAAAATATTGCAAGCCTGCAAGATGCCTTATGCATACATCACCTTTAAGACATCATATTTGAAATAAAATATACAATCACAAAAAGAAAAAACAACCCACAGTATAAAACATGAACTTATTTTCATTAAATATCATAGGTAAAGATTTTCTTAGATGAGATTTTTCTGTAAGGAACCTTTTGATCAGGACAAGCATGTAACAGACTCTGTCAACTGATATTGTGAAATCCTGGAAACTATTAGTATTTCAAATATTAAGAAAATACAGACATGTGGTCAAAGCTTTCACGTTAACACTAATATCTCTGATTATGACAGGAAGTGAAAGGACCTATTGCAGGTATCAACATGAAATTATATACTCTACATAATTCTTCCTGGATTGTTCATGTTTGTTTACATGCCTTATCAACATTTTAAAGGTAATAGCTTGTTTCAGCAAGAATATAAATACTTATTAGATGGAATGGAAACATAAATAGTATTATCCAAAGAAAGCATCACCAGGGTTCCCATTCTTTGATCTCGGTTTCTTAGCTTAAAGCTGTAGGAATTCCCACAGCTGTTGCAAAATTTGAACCCAAGAAGCAATAATAAAATATAAATTATATTCTCCCAACATTTCAGTTATTTACTTATTAAACACTACAAAAAAAAAATGGACTGTGTAGTTTGTTACATTTTTTGCATTGATCTAGCTGTTATGAAAGTTCATTCAGTAAAATGCAAATCTCTCTAAATAAGCTGGATTCTTTTTACAGTGTGTGAAAGAAACAGGCACTTTCAAGGAGCAGTTCACTTCAGGTTTTGGACTTCTGCTTTAACATTAGATGAAGTGTGCCTTGGAAATGTATATTCCTTTCAGCTGTCTGAAAAGGAAGCCTAGGTTGGCCAGATGTCTAAAATGAGGTAAAATGAATCCCACCCAGACTTTCTATTGTTTGAAATTGTTCTATCAGCTAGTGAAAAATATCAGGCTCTGGTTTTTTTAGCACTTTAGAAAGAATGGTATATTTTTAACACTTGATTCAGTTCCATCTTCTTTGCTTCTACTCTTAGTACTGCATGTATTATTTCATACCAGCAACTCGTTAGTATTTCACTTCATTTTATTCCACTTGTTACTGATATTTGATAGGTGACTTTCAGTCAGCCCAAAGGGAGTAGGGGAAGAATTAAGCAGAAAATCATTTACTCCAATGAAGACTCAAAAAGCTTGCATTTGTTTGCCACATTTGATATTCTGTTATCTTGTTGTTAACCTGTTATGGACAGTTGTAGATATGTGCTAGAAAACTACTGGTTGATCCTACAGAAATTAGTTTAGTAGATACCCAATTTAGTACATATCCAGGTGCTTACTGAGCTTAAGTAACAGCTGAACAGCAGTTAAGGCTCAAGTAAAAACTGGGTTTAAGTATGTTTAGTTCTTCCTAAGTTTAAGCACTTTCTTCCTTGATTGTATGTAGGCAAAACAAATTGAACCACAGTACCGTTTTTGGCTGGGTGAAACCAGGACACTGGGATAGAGTTAATTTTCTTCACAGTAGCTGGTATGAGGCTGTGTTTTGGATTTGTGCTGGAAATAGTGCTGATAACCCAGGGATGTTTTAGCTGTTGCTGAGCAGGGCTCACCCAGAGCCAAGGGCTTTTCTGCTTCTCCCCCCACCCCAGCAGCGAGCAGGCTGGGGGGCACAAGGAGCTGGAGGGGACACAGCCGGGACAGCTGACCCCGACTGACCAGAGGGACATCCCACACCATAGGACGTCATGATCAGTAATATAACACTGGGGGAAGAAGGAGGAGGGGGCGATGTTCGGAGTGATGGCGTTTGTCTTCCCAAGTCACCGTTAGGTGTGTTGTGGGGTTAATCCACAACAACTACAAACTGCAGTGTGGTCTGCACCTATTCTTTTGCTCCATAACTCAGACAGAATCATGAGCTGGGATCCTCAGTAGCACATTATAAAACCACCCTTGCCTGAGCTCACACGATCTCCTGCTGGAGTTCGGGTCTTTTTCTTACCTTATTCTTGTGTCCTTCTAAACATAAACCCTTGGAACTATCCAGCTACTCTTGGAATCAATCAACAGTGACCTATAAAAAAAGCATCTGTTTTATGTTATATTCGTCTGTTAATTTACATGATAATACCATGTCGTGGTTTAACCCCTGCTGGTAACTGAGCACCACCCAGTGGGATGGGGGAGAGAATGAGGAAAAAAAAGTAAAACTCATGGGCTGAGATAAGAACAGTTTAATAGAGAAGTAAGGAAGAAACTAATAATGATAATAATAACAATAATAAAATTACAATAAAAATAATAAAAGGATTGGAATGTACAAAACAAGTGATGCACAATGCAATTGCTCACCACTTGCTGATGGATGCCCAGTCAGTTCCTGAGCAGTGATCCCCCCTGGCCAACTCTCCCCAGTTTATATACTGGACATGACGTCCCATGGTATGCAATACCCCTTTGGCCAGTTTGGGTCAGCTGCCCTGGCTGTGTGCCCTCCCAACTCCTTGTGCCCCTCCAGCCTTCTTGCTGGCTGGGCATCAGAAGCTGAAAATCCTTGACTGGGTATAAACACTACTTAGCAACAACTGAAAACATCAGTGTGTTATCAACATTCTTCTCATACCGAACCCAAACCACAACACTGTACCAGCTACTAGAAAGAAAATTAGCTCTATCCGAGCTGAAACCAGGACATACCATCAGGAATTATGTGTGTGGTGGTGCATTTCTTTCCCCTTCTCCAGGCTGATTTACGAACTCCGGAATGCTCGCTAAGCCTTAGCATAAGTGTAATGAGTGGGGCGGTGAAGCAACCCTTGGCTGTGCCAGGAACTCTTACCCAGCTGAGACCGGGAGATACGCCGTGCGTCTCGAGGACTCTGCTGCCAGGCGGAGGCGGGACGGCAGTAGAGATAGCCAGTTCTCACAACAGCCTGCAGCCAGTTCTTTCTCATAACAACCTGGAGACATCTCAGTCCTCCCCTGACAGCCTTGGAGCATCCTGTACCTATGTTTTGAGTTATTCTCCAACAGTCTCGGAATTTTCCAGCACAGCTGGGATTCTAGAAATTTTTTGATGACAAAAGTCAATCATCTCCTGAACCTATGAACAGCGGTACTGAGTGAGACCCTTTGAGCTCTCCTGGACCACAGCGGGCTGCGACCAGCATCTCCCTCTGAGTGGGACTCCTCTCAGAGCTCGCAAACTTTCCGGTTTGTGAAAATAGGAGGTCTGTCGGCAAAAGCTGACATGACCTGGGCTGATTCTTTCCACTCCTTGAGGCTCAACCCTTCACCCACTGAGACAAATGCCGAAGCATTCAACGTGAATATTTTCACTGACCTTGAGGGGCATTTTTAACAGGTATACCTCTTTTGCTCTCTTATATGTATATCTCTTAGTGTCTTTATGCATGTGCGTGTACTAACCTATAGTAAGTATGTTATAACAAGTGTATTATAAGTTATTATTTTCAAATTTATACTTAATTTTTGTTTTATTGAACTGTGAATGAATTTTAGGCTACTATTATACTCATAATCCCTTTAGATATAAACCTCTGACCAAGTCTGGGACTTGCTTCTGAATTCCTTCTCCACTTAATTTTTTTATTCTGGTTATACATTTAAGTGTCAGGAAGTGTTGATCTCTTTTTCTACTGCATAACCGTGCTTTTGCTCATTTATGGTACTGCTTTTCTAAATATTTCTTACTGGTTTTACCTTTTTCTTTCAAATACCTTTCCTCTACAATAAGAATTTTCATGGATGGTAATTTTTACCCCACAGTCCTCTAAAGTGGTGGAAGCATTTATTCTCTCCAAGGAACAGCACAACATTCATTAGGAAACATGACTTATTCACTGTTACAGCTATGCTTAAGAACAAACATTCTTTAAGAGCTGAAGAAACCTTTTTGGTCTCACCTGTAAAAGCAACATCCTGACTAAGAGAAAGCTGTTGAAAAGATATCTTCAGAAAAGTGATACCAAAGATAGGCAATTTCCTTTACTTGATGAATGTACTATTTCACTAAATTGCTTTATGTTTTTTGTTTTGTTTTTGAGGTGGTTTTTTTTTTTAAGTAGAAATGAATACTTTATATTGTCAAAATAAATCTCAAAAAGTAAATCAAATATGACCCAACCTCATGTGAGAAGTGCTGAAGTTGGACTATTCTTTCTACACCTTGCAAACAACAAATAAGCATTTAATTCAGTAAGAACAGATTTCTTTGTGGCAACAATTATATATTAAGATGTGGGCAACAGTCATTTTTGCTGAGTCAATATACTACTGTTTCACTTTTTTGAATAAATCTTTTTATTCTTTCATGCTATTTAGCCATTGATAAAGATATCTCTACCTTTGTGGTAGTTCTAAAATATATTGTCTCCTCTTAGATATGGCAACTCTAGCAATACATCAGTTCTTCCTGTTCCATGATCTTCAGCTGGTTTTAAAACATGATTCTAAATATGATATAATCAACGTATCTGCAGTCTGCCAAGATTTAGTGTCCGTACTGATTATTTAGCTATTAGCTGCAATTAGTGTCCTTGATCACTATGTGAAGTAGTATCTGAGAAGAACAGATGGAGTTTATTGTTACAAGTCTCCAGATGTCTGTGGAGAACCTGGGCAATGCTATTAGCGGGTTCCTTATACCACCAGCACCTTCATTCTTGTATGACGTATGATTTGGCATGGGAATAACCAACTAAACAAGTAGCTCATGTTTCCAGGCCCTGGGGATTGATTAGCTAACGATGTTAAGTAAGGTAGTAGTTTATGTGATCCCGGAAAGCGGTCCACGACTGTTCTAAGATATGCATCAGGCTCCTACTGCTGGTCCGTCAGCACAGCTGACCAGTACACATTTTCAGATGTTTGCTGTTCTGAAAACATCTTTTGACATCCTGCATAGTAGTGACAGTAGTACATAGGATAGTACTATAATGCAGCAATGAGGTTCGAGCTGATGTAAATTAGTGTAACTGCTCTGAATTCTGGCCTAGAAACTTTTGAAGGGGAGGAGCAAGAAAAGGGCAGAGAGTGGAAGAGGTTAGAAATATTCAAAGCTAGAAGACAATAATGGATGCTTTAGACTTCTTTACCTTTAATATAACTTCAATTTCTGTTTATTCCTTTTTTCCTTTATCAGTTTCCTATCACCCACTGTTGAAATAGATGAATATTTAATCATGAACCTGAGTACTCAGGGGAACCATAGGTAGAGAAGGAACCCTTTTAATTAGTAATTCACTCTGTTTCCATGACTCTGAAAGATTCCTTCCCTACAGTGTTTGTCCAGATGTGTTATAAGTGCCCTACATGCTTTGGCCATCACGCTTTTCTTAGCAGCCATTTTGGCAATGTAATCACACCTCATTGTCAGAAAGTTCATATAGACATTCAAACAAAATATCCCTCCTGAACTTTCATTCTTACCATCTTATACCACTGATACCACTCAAAGTAATTCTTGCTCTATTGTTGGTGTATGTAGCCTCCAAAGGCTTTACATGGCAATATCCCCCTTTTACAAGCTGGAAAGTTAATTATCTGTATAATGCTCAAGTGAATGAATCACTGCTTAATCCCTAAACTTATTTTTTCTTGGAACTCTGGCCAAGAGTCAGTATTTCTGCAGCAATGTCTGCATTAGCTGGTGGAGTGGCACAACAGGAATTAACCTGTACAGAAAACCACTGATGTTGAGGACCTGACTTTCACACTGGATTTGTTCTAAAATATAACTTCAGAACCACTCTGGTTATGCAGGCACAAAACCCTTGAGTTTGAACCCATCTTCCCGTCCGGAGTTATGTGAAAGGAACCCAGCTGTGTGTTATGATGTTGCTCCACTATGCAAAGCAAAGAGAATTAAGTGGGGATGAGAGAGACATCACTTTCAGAGAACACTCCTGTCCAGTCTAAAACACCAGTGTAGATGCAGCTGGCTGCAAAGTACCTAAATTTGAATTCAGTGACTACAACAAAATACGTCACAAATAAGATCGTACATTTGCTCTATGACTTATTATAGCTGCAGCTCAAAGTGCCCTTGTCACGATTCACTGTGGCCACTGGAAAAGCCAAATTCCAATTGAAGTTGCTATTCAGTATCCCAAAGGCTTTTTCATTTTAGTGTTTTGCAAGATTTCCTTTTTATTTAATACCCTTGCTATAGGTTATATATTCTCAAATGTATTCAGTTGCGACTTCTCTGTTCTGAATCTCATATCAGGTGCAATTTTTTTTAGTAACAGTAGAGATAATTAGCCATTGAAACAATGTACCTAGGGTCATGATAAATTCTCTAAAATGTGGAGTTTTACAATTGAGATTAGATTTATTTCTCAAACAGAGGGCCTTGCTCATCCTAAAGTTATATAGAAATCACTTGTTAAAATTCTATGGTCTGTGTTATGCAGGAGGTCAGACTAGATGATCATTATAGTTCCTGCTGGTCTTAAAATTTATAGAACTGTGAAACATTTTGGTATTTTATGTGCATATTACTAATTCTCAGTCTCTTTCTGTACGATTTCTCTTTCCTTGGAGGTTTTCATAACACCTCCCAAATGAATTTAGTATTATCTCTGAATTTCATTTACATGCTGTAAATTCAACTGAATGTATTGCCATTTATCAGTGCACTGTTTGCAGTCCTTCAGCAAGTTTTCATTCTGTGTGACAGTGTTCGTATCCATGCCAATTTGAATTAATTTTGTGAGTAGAATTTCATTTGACACTATATCAAACGCTTTAATACAGGCTAGATATATCACATCTACTTCATTCTCCTCATCAACGGTTTTGTCACTTTATCAAAACAAAGTATTCATGTTTGTCTGGAATGATTTGTACTTTGCAAAGCTATTTCTAATTTTGATCATGGATCACCAACTGAGAGGCGCTAAAGGGTGTTATAGATGTTTTCTTTACAAACTGAAGCCTTTAAAAATGTAAGAGGAGATGAACCTCACACTAATTTGTAAATTTGGAATATATTCATACTTTCTTCCTACTCACCTCCCACAGCTGACAAACATACGTATTTCTCTCAGTTTCTAAGATAGTCAGTAATGGTCGCTGTCCATAAAAGTGGTCAGAGCTCTACCTTGACTCAGTTTGTCTAATAAAGTAGTATGAGCAATATATACTTTTTTTTTTTAGCTTGTGCACAAATAACATGGAGCTAATGTTAAATATGGCTGCCTTATGAGAATATTTTTAGGCAAAAATTCCATCTCTCTTGTCCCTGAATGCATAATAAACCAGAGGACTGATCACTCCATGATTCTCTGCCTATCTCCCAAGGTCTGACCATATAAAAACTGTTACTAAGAATGTATATATACAAAAATACAAATTCTCACACATCTGCTTTCAGAAGAAGAGGAAAAAAGAGAAAATTAGGGATCCATCTGCTAGAAGTTAGACAGCTAAATCTGGATTCTTCATCCCTTCATAGTCATAGAGGGCCGGGTCTGAGATATCAGTTAGCTCAGGAGGTACTTTGTTCAAGACTCTGTTCCGCCTGTCCTGGTTTCAGCTGGGATGTAGTTAACTGTCTTCCCAGTAGCTGGTACAGCGCTATGTTTTGAGTTCAGTATGTGAAGAATGTTGATAACACTGATGTTTTCAGTTGTTGCTCAGTAGTGTTTAGACTATAGTCAAGGATTTTTCAGCTTCTCATGCCCAGCCAGGGCACCTGACCCAAACTGGCCAACAGTGTATTCCATACCATGGGACGTCCCATCTGGTTTAGGAACTGGGAAGTGGGGGCAGGGATTCGCCGCTCGGGGACTGGCTGGGTGTCGGTCGGCGGGTGGTGAGCAATTGCCCTGCGCATCATTTGTACATTTCAATCCTTTTATTACTACTGTTGGCATTTTATTAGTGTTATCATTATCATTATTAGTTTCTTCTTTTCTGTTCTATTAAACCGTTCTTATCTCAACCCAGGAGTTTTACTTCTTTTCCTGATTTTCTCCCCCATCCCACTGGATGGGGGAAGTGAGTAAGCGGCTGCGTGGTGCTTAGTTGCTGACTGGGGTTAAACCACGACACTGCCTCATTCAACTTGTTAAAATATCTTTTTGTTTTGCTCTGGAATTTAAGCATATTTTAAAAAATAAAAATAATGGCTCCAAAATTAAATTTTCATCATCTGGATAGATTTATAAAATGGACAACTCAGTAAGTAATCATTTTCTTCTAATAATGCATGCAAATATTTGTAAAACCACCGGCTGCTGGCAGCTATGAAATCTTGCAGCTTATTTGCCTATATAGAGTTTATTACAGACAGTGTTAGCAGCCTGTCCGGGTGTCAACTATCTGCAATAGTCCGCTGCACAAAGGCAATTCCAGAAATTCATTGAGTCTGCTAATGGAAATTAATAAACAGAAATTAAACATGGGGATAAAACTAGGTATCACATCAGCAGCCCCTACGTTTCTTTGAAATGACTGGCTTCTTCAGCCTTAGAACCAATATCAGATATTTATTCTTAGGTGCATTCCCTTACAAGCATATACGCTTCTCATGATATCAAGCTCTTACGTCCTTGCAAGAAGTTTTGAGAGGAAGCTCAATGAAATATGACAAAATGCAAACCAAGTGTCATATTGCACCACTGATTTACACAAAAACATTGGGATTCTTCAATTCTGCTATATATAAAGTTGCAAGAATAGGTGAAAAAAAACTTTGTTTCATAAAATCTTCTTAGTGCCTTCTTCCTGTCCTTTCCCTTTGCCTCCTCCCTGATAATTTGCAATGCTTAAATACACCGTATTTACTTCCTTATTTAGTTAATTATCAGCTAGTGAAGGATGCTGTCTTGTGCTGAAATATGGAATTTAATAAATTATCTCATAGATCGTGAGTTGTCATAGATCATAAGTCACCACAACTAAGCTTTTTCTGTAATTCGAAAATAAGTGAGACTATATTTCATGTTTTGTCTTAGGCTGTTGTGAACTATTTTCTTAAGTAAAATAATTGAACTTCTTAAATAGTTTCTTAAGTAAAATAACTGAATACATTCAAAACTGATCATGCTTTTTTTTTTTACTTAATCGCTATGTTAAGATCATTCTCACATTTTCATAATGTCTTTCAGTTATTTATTCTGCTTTTATTTGAGATGCTCTCATTATGTCACTCCGATATCCCAACATAATCTCTTAGCTTCCTTGGCCTTCCTCATCTCTGCCTTGTTTGTTTAGTTCCCTCAGCTCCTTCTGCAAGATTTGTTGGTCATGTATCTAATCTCCTGCAGGGCCTGTCTGTTCATTGGACTCTTCAGCATCATACACAAAAAATACCCAAGTTAACTACTGAACTGAATTTTCATTTTCTGTTTCTATTTATAGAACAGCATTCATAATAAGAATCTGCTTGGTGCTGAGTTCTTGAGCCTTTAATAGTCTGGGCAGAATATAGGAAATTATCTTTCCAAAGTAATTTTTTCTGCCCAGTTTGTACCTATTTCAGTGAGACTATTACTGTATGTAGGCACAGTTCCAGAAAAAGGATAAGGTAACATTTTGCACATCACACGTTTCAACCAGGTTCAGATCAGTAAATATCCAGGTGAATATTTACTTTGGCTGGATTTTGTTCTTGGTAATAGCAATGGGAAAATTCTATTGATTTCAAGGATGTAAGAACAGACCTCAGTTTTGTATAATTTAATGAAACAGGAAAGCATTCTTTCTTTAAAAAATGATAGGGCACACTCCTTACAAAAACAAATAAAAGCTGTAACTTCTCACTGCTGATGTTCCCTGGTACATTTTGGTCCAACATATCTCTCTCCTGTGTCTTCATCCCATGCTTTTCCCAAATCAAAGGGAGCTGAGGGATAAATAAGGGGTTTCAGTTACTGCAGTAAGTCCAAGCTTCCTTAGAATTCACAGTTTTAGTATTTAAAATTAGAAATACTTTGTTAGTAATCTTGTGTGCTTGGGCTCTGTGTGTGTGTCTATATAAAAATATATATAGTCCTGTGACAAAATAGCCATCTGTTTTAGCATTTATTTGTGACATGAGTCTAAACTTTACATCTCAAAATAAACAGAAGTCATTCTTCTTTCAGTCTCTTCTACCTCCTTACCAGAAATGTTGAGGGAAAATGTTTTCAAAGCAAAAGAAAGACATTAGCACAGCCACTCTTGCAAATCCTGGTCTGTCTATCTACAGCTATATGCAAACTATAGACAGAAAGGATAAATAGTCCCAAAATTAGATGCGTGATCTGAATGTGTACCACGCTCTGCAGATCTCGGCTCATACTGGCATCCCCATTCACATGTTTGGCATTTGAACTTGCAAAAGGTTTCTGAGTAACAGCAGAGTGGGTCGTTTCTGCAATGTCATACCTCCTGGGAGGAAAAAAAAAAAAAGTCCAGAAGAATACTACTCCTAAAGGATAATAATATATGCAGTGCTCATAAGTATCATGGATTCAGTGTAGGAAGAAGGGCAAAGCAAATGATAGTAGGTGCTGAAGAGGTTTATCATTTACATCCAACTGTACTATTTCTTAAAATATATTATTAACAGGTTGTGAATGCCCTATATTATTTTAAAGATAATGGTTAACATGTCATTCAATGAAACTATACTGTTAAACATAGATTTTACAGAAGAAAATTCAGTGAGATCTGCAAGTTTCACAAGGAGGCAATTAGCTATAATTCAACTCTGAAACATTGGTTACCAACGTTTGTAGACATCTGCAGTGTATGAGAATGGCCGCCTCCTCCTTACACAGTACCATTAAACTTCAGGATCAGTGTGTGCACACAAAAGGCTATGCCCAACAAGCTGTTTTACATAAAGTGAGCCCATCTTAACTGGCTTAAGTTCAGGGGAGAAATAAAAAAAATGTAACGGATGCCCTATGTACCCACAAATGAGCATTCAGGTTGAAGTTTATGAGTAAGAAAACAGCTTGCAGTTTTCCTGATTGCATTTGGCTGTGAGACCTGCTTTTTCAGTTTGTTTGGTTGTTGGTTTTTTTTAAAAGTTGTTTGGTTTTCCATTTGAGGTAAAAACTGAGCATAGAGAAAGTCTGGTATTTTTTATACTTTTATAAATTATTTTTCTGAATTGGCTCAATACCTGTATCTTGGGTTTTTTTGTTAGACTTCCTGTCCAAATAACATTTCATTTTAAATAGAAACTGGGTCTGTCAGCTAGTTCTCCAGGGTCTTTTCCAGTTAACTCCTTAAAAAAAGTCCTCAGATCTTTTAGAACCAATTCTGGGAAAGCTTTCTCAGCAGAGTTTTCCCTGGGGTGCAGTTTGTTGACTTCCATCTTAGAATCCTTCTTGCTTAAAATCTTTCCTTTCCCTACACCAGCCATGTTGGTAGAGGACCACTACCTGCGAGCTGCTGCATCCTCAGGGTACAAGCTCTTCCTCCAGCTCTGCCCGAGGGAGGTACCTAAGAGGTGACTACCTAATACGAGCAACATCTTCCAACTGTTTAATCCAGTTTTGGTATCAGAGTTACAGGTGCCTCGAGATCACTTTTGGCATGCACTTTCGACATCCCAGTTAAAATCGCATTATTAGTTCTCCCTTCACATGTTTACAAGAATCCCAGACTGGCTGCGTTAACTGGGAATGGCTGGAAACCCCTGTACTATCTGTGCTCAAGTTAACCCATTTGTGGAAAGGTAGGTTTCTACTAAAATGGATGTGAACGAAGGGACAAACTATAACCTAGTCTAGAAAGGTATCTCATGGACTGGAGCCGAAATGAGCCCTCGGTGTGAAGAAGAGGTTTGCCAGCAGCCAGTAAGGTAGCACGAACAGAGCAAAGCATGCAGACAACCTGATGCACTGTCCTACCTGCTAGACACCTAAACTTCGTTTCCAAAGTGGACACAGAAGCCCACAGGGGTAAGATCAAGTCCAGGTCGCTTACGTATTAGCTGGAGGAGCAAGACAAACAGCATGATGCGGGGAGCAAAGAGGAGTAAAATTACTTAATCTCCTTCTGCTCCCTCAGCAAGGCAAGGAGAAAAGGGCAAAAAAGCAGCTGTGGAAGAGTGGCCGTCCTCTTCAGTCTGCTCCTGGGGCAGAGCTGCGGTGTGCTGCCTCTCCGCCCGCCGCCCGACCTCTCTTTTTTGGCTGGCCCCAGGATTAGGAGCAAGCCCCTCGCAACCGGAGCTTCTATTGGAAACAGAAGTTCCATGTGCTGAGGGTTTATAGCACTGGACCCGTAATTTGCTCAATTACTAGTGTAAAGAAAACCATAGGGAACCTGAGTAACAGCAACTCCTAACCAAGCACATTTGCACTTCATCTGAAACCCGGTATGATTTATCAGGATCACACCCCCTCCTTCTCCAGGATATAAAGCAATTTGTGTAGCTTAAATCAACTATTAAATGTATAACTAGGAGATAAAATCACAAACCCAGATCTAATTGGTATAGCTTAAATTAAGTTTTACATTTATTGCTGGGAGATAAAATTTGGATAGAATAACTATTACAACAGAATTAAGGAAAAGAAAATAGATATGGTGTGGGACCTACGGTAACTTTTATTTAAAACACATGTCTGATGGAGGCAGGAGTCTGCAGAAAACATCTGATACTACTGCACTGTAATTCCCATTTGCCAAAGCAACACCATTCTAGGTAGTGAGGGGAAAAATATTAAATCTTAAACACGATGCTGATTTTGGAAAATACATAAAGACATAGGAAGTTCATTCAATAATGCATGCAGCTTATGTGTACAAAATACTACAAGAATTAGTCTCCCAAGGAAGATTTTTTAACAGCAAGTTTTTTATAAAGGTTTAAAAGGTACAGTCTAATAGAAGCAGAACAACCGGGACAGATAAACTGGTGGAGATAATTACTTTACGGAATACTAACGTCCAAGGAGGCTGAAAGTAAACAGAAAATAAAACAAAAAATTCCAACTTAAAACAATGTAGGCTGTTTTAATTTCCAGTATAATAGACACTGTCCTAGGTTTTTCATGTTCTCACCCTCAATATTTCCTTTTTATCTCCTTCTACAATTTTATAATAGGAAATATTGAATCATGTTTGTGTACCAGGTATTCTTGTTGAACAGTTCAACAATTCTCTTCAATAGATGTGATTTGTTAGTTTTAGAATTAAAGAATAATTTAGGTTGATAGGGACCTCTGGACATCACCTGCTGTAGTACTGACTAAAAATAAGGCATAAGTCAGAGTTAAATGATGTTACTCTGGGTTTTGTCTACTCAAATATTTAATTTCTTCAGAGACAGCCTCTCTGAGTGAGCTGTTTGCAACTTATTCCACTGCTCGACCAGTGTTACTGTGGATTTTTTTTTCCACATATCTGAAAGGAAATTCCTTTGCTGCAGCTTGTGTCCATTGTCTTTCATCCTTTCAATGTGCACTTCTGAAAAGAGTCTGGCCTTGACTTCTCTATTACCACTGGTTAGGTAGTTGAAGACCTTGATTAGATATGTTCTCTTAGCCTTCTCTTTCAAATGTTAATGCAAACTCTATTACATCCTAAATGTAAAATTTTTTTTGGTCACTCAGAATTTGCAGAAGGCCGGAAGGAGAGCAGAGCTATAACAAACAAGGAAACAATAAAAGTTGATGTAACAATTTTCACCAAGTTCTTTTTCCTTGGTTTGTAATAATAATAATGATTTTTAAAAGCACTTGTGTTTTGCCAGGCCTTTGCAAGCAATTCTGCCAGGAAAATGCCTTTCTCAGTCCTCCAAAGCAAGGTGAAATATCAGTGCGAGCTGCAGGGATCTGAGAAGGAAGGCACAGGAGACATGCTCAGGCAAAAAAATACATATTCAAAATTTCCCAGCTCTTCACACAAATGAAAACAGCTCTTAAGTGAGCACTTTAATCTCTGGAAAACAGCAATCTTACTTGCACAGGAGAGTTTGTGCTCAAAAGATCATAAAATGAACTCCAGCTGAAAATCTCCAGCCTGAGTTGCTCTGTTTAATGAAGATCATGCCTGTTCAGTGACCTCTGTCACCGTGTATTTCTTATCCCCATATTGCTCAACAGAGCTCTAAGTGTTTGCACTTGTGCAAATACTGTCAGATTCCTGGTAGATCCCACTGAAAGTGTGGGATAGTTAATATTTTTGAACCTCTGTTTTTTGCTTTTAATAAACTTTTTTTTTCCTAGTGCTTCAGGTATTCTCCATTCTGCCATTTCCAGCATAATTTAGGCCAGGAGCTCAGAGGGATTTCCAGGAGACAATTTTAGTGGTACCCTTCTCTCTTTCCATGGAGAGAGGTTTAGATAACCAGAATATCCTCCATATGGAACAGAGATATACCACAGGCAGGTAAAGTCAGCTGAGATTAAACCTAGTTTTAGGATTAGCCTTTGCCACCCTTATTTCCATTAAGAAGCTTCCAAAAGAGGCTTGCAGTAGAGGAAGATGTTAATCTCCTGAGCTGAGGCAAATAACTACGGCAGTTCTCGTGAATGACAGCCACTCCCAGACACTTGCTGCACGGCATCTGGAGCAGGTTATCACGGGGTCAAAGAAATAAAACTTGGGTGTTTTGCGTTATACTCTGAACTTCTGCACCAGTGAGTGCTTTTTCCAGCGGACGGGGGGTTAGTATCACTTTTGTACAGAGGCTCCAATGCAGCTTCACTTGCAAATCAGTTGATGTGCAAAAATGTAATACCACTGCCGCCACTGCTTTTCATTACAGTGAAACTGTATCTTTCGAAAATGTCCTTTAAAGCCACCGTTCTAAGCGAAAGCCAAATTTTTAATGCCCTTTTCATCTCCCTTTACTGCCTTTGCTTGACAAACCTTCACTCCTCCCCAACAGATATCATATACCCATACAGCCGTTGCTGATCTTCAGCTCCCTGTACCTGTACACAGGTACATTAGAATCAGTTGGTCCATTTGGTTTAACCTCTACATCGTTTTTTCTCAAAAGGCTTGTGACAACAGGTAGTTAAAGGGATGCACTGAAAAGCTTCTTTAAAACAAAACATTGTGTATGCACTGCAAATTACATCCTGTAAAAGAAAGGCTTATAAAGAAGCCTACATATACAGTGGTCTATAAAAATATAAATAGATAATATATATAAATATATCCTTTTCTCTCAGGACTGGAAACAGTGGATGCAGTTATTAAACAAAAAAAACCAACACCCCCACCCCCAACCGCCGACCCTCCCCCAAAAAACTGCTTTTTGTCATTCTCTTTTTGAGAACCTTTGCTGACCATTCATTTCTTTCTAGGTCTAGAGTCTTTATCCACCTGATGGCAAATAGACGAGCTGAAAGGAACAAGTAATGCCCCCAGTCACTTTCTATAAATTCAGTTTCAAAGCTAAATACTTTAGCTACAGAACAAGCAATTCACAGATCAAACAGGACTACTCTAAAGTACATGGAGTGTGGCAAAAGGAGAAATTATGTACTGATTAGTTGATGCAAGTTAGTACAGTTCTGTTGAATTCAGCAGAAATGTATGCATATGGCAATATTGCTAAATTTTTCTTTTTTTCCCTTTGTTATCCACAATAATGGATAAAATACATGCTACTAGAGTCAAGGTTCTTCATATGCTTCCTTTTAAATTTTTCCCCTTTCCTTAATTCTTATTAGCTGGTAAAGCCTTTGGCTCAGTCTCTGTAACTCTTCTCAAGTACTGCAATAAATTGGGATATCACAATATACAGAAAGTAATATTCAGAATTTGCCCTCACTTGACCAGTGGATGATTCAAGCTGAGCTTAAATACACATCTAAGAAATAATGTTATTTCAAATTCATCTGTTCAAAGACTTTAACAAACAGACAAATAAAACTAATTCTCCCCAGAAATATAGCTGAGAGGTTATATTGCTTTTAGGAATTAAGATTAGGAGATGTAGCCAAGTACTGTTTCACCTCCTTTGCCGTCAATATGATCTGCCCTTTGGGTCAACAGTGATTTAATAGGTTACATTGAATATTGTGTTGATTTTTTTTATTGTTTCTTTATAATAGTCATCATTTACTTACTCTTCCACTTATATTTTCATGTCAGGAGGACTTATAAACAAGATATAGTTGTAGAATTTTACTAAGAAACTACCTTTATCTTTTTTTTACATAATTTGAATTATTATTTGGCTTAAACCATTTTTAAAAGTTTTTTCCTTCATTTTCTTATTAAATAACAAAACAATTTATAGCAAATTGTTCCCTTGCCTTTCTTAACTGTAAAACTAAACAAACAGCAAGAACTCTGTGTAATATTTTATCTGATTTTCAAGATAAAAAATTATTTCTCTTAAGTTCTCGTTGCCTTTAAGACTACAGTGAGAAGTGATTGTGCAATAGGAAATTTAGGAAAACCTTGATAATATGACAAACTAAGCTGAATAACTGATACAGATTTTTAAAGTCTATGGAGGAGGATAGAAAAGAGGAAAAGCTATCAGAAATATTTATAACAGTAGCCAATTGTAATTAAAATCGTAGGTATGATAGAAATTCTGTCGGTTGGGCTTTAATGATTAGGTGCATTAGATACATGTAGAGGCCTTAATTAACATAAATATTTACTTCACTACATACAAACATTTTAAAATTAGACATAAAGTGATCTTTTCCCAGTAAAAAGAAAAGAAAGAAAAAAAAAGATCAGACACATAAGCATGTATCTACACATCTTCACTTGTCTAAGTGTGTAAAGAACTGAGTGATCATAATAAATAGTAAGTAAGTTAACTTTAGTTACTGAAAGATTTCATAGGAAGTTATGGCTTCAAGAACTGATGTAGAAGAACTGTATTCTAGGACTACAATTTCAGTGGAATTAAAACAGGTAATGAGTTAAAATAAAATTGGAAAAAAAATTGAATAAGGGATTTTTCAGTCATTTCTTTTTGCCTTAACAGTGGCATAGATTTTCAGGATACAATTTCTCTAGTGGAGGAAAAAAAAAGAATGAAATAAATACTAGGAAAGTAACACAAAGAAAAACTATGGGATGACAGAATACTAGAACAATCACAGTCCCTGCCTTCCTCTCACCAGACACCCAGCTATTAAAACCCTGATGGTACTGAAAATGTAATTAAGAGACTAAAAGCTATCGAAATAGCAGTTAGCTGTTATATCTAAAAGAAATCTAGAAAAATTCAGAATTCAACTGTATCTCCATGTCTCATTGCTTGTATTTTGCAGCACTTATGCCTCTTCCTCCTTTAGCACTACTAAATATTAATACAATTTGTTTCTTATTGAGAACTTACAGCTATAACCTTTGATGAGAGAAAACCAGACAAGATGTTGCAAAACATATGTGTCAGTAAAATAAAACCAGTATACTATTGATTACTAAAGGTAAAAAAAATATTTTTACTAATGATCTTTTTAGATAGTCAACAAAAAGTTCCAAGTTCTTCTAAAGAGCAAACTTTTCCTTTATTTTTTTTTAAGGACCAGAGGAAAGGAAGGAAGAAGGCATTTATTGTAATAAAATAATGGAACTAATATTAAGAGGAAAAATCAATTATGATGGAAAAATAATTAATTGATATGAAATAAGCAATGAAGTCTTTTGCAGAACTAATGGAAATTGTTTGACATATTGATAGGAGAAGCAGCAGATGAGCCTCACAGAATGAGATGTATTTGGATTCTATTACAGAATTAGATACATTTTATAACAGCATATTTACAAAAGGTATTTTGGTCAAATATTCACTAAATTGTTTCTCAGTCCTGATGTCTTTCAAATGAATTAAATTAATTTTATTCTATCCACACTGTTCACAGAATATGGAAACAATTTGTCCATGTAGGATGATTCACTGATTTGAATCAAGTATCCGTAATTCATCTTTCATAATTCAGCCAGCAGTAATTCAAACTTGCTTGGAACAGAAATTGATTGAAAGATTGTAAACAGGGGCAGAATATACCACCAAAAAAAAAAAAAAGTTTGAGAGAAAGCCTTCAGCGATGTCTTGCTACGATTTGTGCTGTCTGATTCCGATACAGTTCCAGTGAGTGACCGACTGTTTCCACTAAGACCCTCTGAAAGGGGAAATTAAGGCTCCTCTGGGGTATCAGCACCCCTTAACCACCGCTGCAGTGACACAGGGAGTGTGGGGAGCAAACGTACTTACTCGCATAGTTTTTGATCATACCAAGTAAACATAAAAATTTCTTCAGCGGTCGATTCTGCCTTTTACTGAAAGGACTAATATGATTTCTTCAAAAATCTGAATGTAAGGCCAGCTCTTCAGCTGTCATAAGCCCATTATTCCTTTTGATTTTGGCTCAGCTATGCCCATTTATACTAATGGCCTGTCCTTATCAGAGGCAAAGATGAAAGTAAAAATCTACCCCATGAATAAGAATGTGTGAGTGTATATATATATTTATACATACATTCTCATATATATGTTTATATACACTAGATACAGATTAGATACTAGATACAGATTAGATACAAATATAAATGAATAGACATATATATATATATATATGCATTTGAAAGCACCATTCAAAGCAGGTGGAACATTTAAAGATTTATTTGGTAATCCTAATGAGTACTAGAAAAGAAAACAAGCTCCAGAAGGCTTTACTGGTTTTACATTATAGTTTATGTTTAAATTCCAGTGCATGTGATGCTGTGGAATCCTCTGCATGGCAGGTACAGCAGATCGATCAGCTGTGATGCTGGGACTTCAGAGTGAGTGCAGTATCATAAAACTCTGATTAGCAGATGGCTCGGAAGGGTGAAGAACGTGTAAACTGAATATACCATGCACTATCTGGTCAGAAATGTAAAGTACAGTGGTGTGCTAAAATCCCACCTTGATGGTAAGCTTTTATATAAGAAATAAATTAATCAAACAGTCAGAGTTGAGCCATACTTCCACTAGCAAAAGGGACCAAATGGCTAAACATAGGACAAGTGGGCTTGGGCAGTTTAGAAGTAGCCTGCAGTTTGTATAACTCTGCTGTTGGCAAAAATGCATCCGGAGTCCAGGCTTGTAGGCAAGTACATCTGGCCACGATCGGGTACCTGGAATTTTCTGTGCAGGGCTGGTGCCTTCAACTGTTTCAGCAAGAATTGAAGAGAGCTTGCTGTTTAGTGTGATATTATTGTATTGCTGAAGCAGGAGAGATGGTGAGACCATTGCACAACTTCTATATCATCCAGAAAGCAGAAATTTCTGCTTTCAGTATTTCCCTGGAGTGAAAGTGTTTAAATCTTCATAATCTCTCTCTCAAATGTCCACATGGATACAACGAAATATCTTTTGTTCCTCTGCTGTGTCTAACTTTAGACGAGCTTTTATTCTGAAGTTTCATTTCAAGTTACATACGAAATTATCCATAAAACATCATTTTTCCCTAAATATGTTTTATTTTTCTGCTTCAGAATGCATTTTGTCTGCATACATAAGTGTGTGCCATGGTTTTCAACCTATGTCCAATATTGCTTTTTTTTCTCATTTTAAACATTCATTGGCCTGCAATGATGTTTTTGAAGAATGAACTCTAGTCTCAATCTTTCTATAAAAAGTATAGCTACTATGTGGAAGACGGTTTCTCACAAGTAGTCACCAGTCTGGAGTAAATAGCAGTGGGTTGGGATTTATGTCCCAAGAGAAACCTATGACCAACTGGGACTAGTGTATTCAGGCTTGTTTTCAAAGGTCTGGCATTCTGACTTTTCCTATGTCCTGAGTAGGAAACCTGTAACTCATGCTTTTGTACTCCTAAGAGAGTGCCTGGAAGGCAGACGCTGCACTGTGTAATCTTTTGGTCTCTAAACCCTTTATGTAATCTAGCATTTACAGTCCTCCTCTGCCTCTCGGTTGTGCCATTGAATTAATCTCCCATTTGACAAGAAAAGACTCTGACTTGTGAGGGGGCTTTTTTTGGAAGTAATCGGTTTTTTGACACTACAGCTCTTTCGGGGTTACCAGGTACATAAGGGGAAATTTTATTTCTATTTACCCTTTCTTGTTTTAGGAAGAACTTTAAGAAAACTCCTCTTTCTCTCTCTGCTCAGTATAAAAATCAATGGCAGAAACAAGAAAAATCCCTGCCTACTATACACTAATTCTTTTGCAGCTTTCATTATTTTAATCTTGTAATTTCAGTATTTTCATGTATAAGGTATTACCTTTCGCCAGCTCAGCTGGCTAGTGGATGTGCTGTCTAACACGCAATAGACAGACAATACTTTCAGGCATTCCTGCAGGATTTCTGGATGTGTTTTCAGGTTAGTAGCACCAAGCTGCAAAATGTCCAAGTGTCCTGGACTACTAGCTACTGGGGATGCACGTACTGACTGCAGTGAACGCTGAGCAGATAGTCTGGTGTGTTCTGGCACTGAATTTACTGTGCTCACGTTGCATGGAAATACAGCTCTGCTCAGGAAATCTTGGTAATAGGTCTGGAACAACCACCTTAATTTCAGATGTTGGAAAGTATTTCTCAGGCTGCATTCTCTTCCTTGTCTAGGCTGAACCCCAGGTCTGGCCTAAGTACTGGGCCCTAAAAGCAATTACCGAAAGCTATAGGACACAATGGAGTGCATTGCAGAGATATCCTGCTTCACAATTAAGTGCAGCACATTAATCCCATAATTAATATGGCTACATGGCTTCTGATACCTAAACTAACTTGAGTAGCTCTATGCTAGTCTCTGTGATGTGACACAGATGTATCCTGCATATGGTGAGCTGCAGAAACGCAATTTAAGTTTAAAGATTTCTGTTACATTATAAATCCACTGAGAGACAGAAAATACAGAACCAGATTACTATTGTACTTGTGTTCTTTTCCCCTGAAGTTCTGTCTAGACATATATGAGTACACACATTGCAAGATTTAGAATTACATAGGAAAATATTTAAGAACATAAGTCCAAATTAAGGTTAGAATTATTGGAAATAAAAGTAGGTGTCACAAGCTTCCTTATTTCAAAACTAACTTTGGATTCAATTCCCTACCTTCTTTTAGGGAAAATCTGCAATTATTTTCCAAAATAAACTACAATTTTCTTAAGAATTTGTCATAATGTGAACACATTGTCCAGTAACTTGTCCAATTATGTCAAATGTCTGATGAAATTCAGTGAAATTTATATGGGAGCTCAAAAAAAAATCCCTCAACCAAACCTGCAGTTTCAGGAGAAAAAAAAATAAATCTGATGTTCTTAGACACACATTTTGGTAAGATTTCTACCTTAAGATCAAAATACTTATGTACATTAAGTATTTCAGAGAGTATTTATGGAATGCAATTTCCTATTAGAAAAGATATTCAACTGATGTGATCTCTATTAAATTCCCATATAACATGCTGATTTTAGACTACTGTATTATGTTGTCTTTTTTAATTTTTTGTACTATTTCATACTGTGAGTTTTAATGGGTTTTCAGAGCATTCCTCTTCCTTCCTCTGCTAAGCAGAATCTGTATTTACTGAAAGGTTTGCTTATGGGTTTTTTCTTCAGTGTTTCCAGCTGTGTCATAGTTTAGTAAATTATATCAAAGGTCATTAATATTTTTTGTTTGTTTGTTATCTGCTATAAGTCTACAGATATTTAGTTTTAATATTTGTTTTTTGAAAGCCTGTTTTCCCATCTTTATTTCCTGCTGTGTATGTGAGCAATTGAATAATATTTGAAATAAAAGCTGTTGAAATAATAAAGGGGATTTCTTCTACGTTTAAGCTGTCAGTCTGAAAGTATCATCTGTAACTCTGGCAATGTTCTGTGAACTTGAATATTCCCTAAAAAATAGTACTAAAATCTTTGATTGTCACTAGCATTTCTTTAACTTTCCGTCCATTTATTTTAGAAAAATTATTAAATATGCAGCCTCATTGTCTACAAAATAATCTGTTTCCTTGTGTCAGAGGAGTTTGCTGGTGGAAGGAAGGGTTAGAAGGAAAAGGAAGGGAGAAGACATGGAAAAGCCAGAGTAAAATGTTAGTCCTGGTATGGATAATATAACTTTGTGCTAAATTTGAATTTACTGTAGTAAACATTTCTGGGACTTGAAATACCAGAAAACAGTTCTTTTCTGCTTTTGAAGAGGCAACTAATGTAAAGAACCTCTATGACCTTTTTGGCTCTTGCCTACTTTTTAACTGAGGAGAACAGCCAGATGTTCTCTGGCATTTAAAACTTGGAAAATGATGGAGTTGCTTGGATGGTTTCTCAAAGGCCTCCACTGAACGTTTGGTTTAGTTGATTCATTATTTTCTTTTCTCTGAAATAAAAATGAATGTGAAGCAATACTTTAACTTTCTATTTCACTGAGCAGATTGTTGAAACAAAATCTGATCCTCAGATAAAATGAAAGCTATTGTCAGATTCTTCTTACTTTTACACCTGGCAAGAGTGAGTTTTTTCACCTTTAACAGATCCACCACAACCATTGCCTAAATATACTCACTTTTACAAAGCCATTTCCTGTCCTCAAAGCACAGTGAAAATTAGAATGTAACCCATGTCCTGAAACTTTGATGCCAATGGAAGTTTTCCTACTAAGTTCAAAAAGTCCAGACTTGGTCACTAAGGAAAAAGGGAAAAGAAAAGCTCTTCTATGGCAATAATGTCTGTTTCCTATTGACCTGGACATATTTAGAGCAATAACCTTTGTGATGAGAGGCTTTGTAATCCATTATCAGTACTCTGAATCATTCAATCCATTTTAAATATTTGATTGTTTGCTTCTCATATAATATTTATGATACCTTCCTATATAACATTATCAGTATTCTAGATGCCAGTAAACATAAAGTCTTTTGTATTAATCATCTGCCAGTAATGCTTTTAATATTTAGCAATGAAGTTTAATTCTCTTTTTTACTAAAGTCTTAGGTAATCCCAGTCTACGATCAACACAAAACCAGAGATAGCCCAGAATGAAAAATATCAACACTGCAAATATGCCACAGGAAATACTCTTAAGGATAATTAAGGAGACCCTTAGATAGGGAGGGAAGTAGAAAGAAAAAAAATAATTTTTTTTTTAAATGTGAATTTTTAAATCATTTTTCACTGCTATGAAAATGTAATTTTTAATGGAAAACAAATATAAGAGAGAAAAGATGTTCTTTTTCTGCTCTGTTTGTAGTCTGTATTTCTGAAGCAAACAAATTCCCAAGTGGTGTTTACAACAGCCCACCTACAGATCAGCAGAAGACCTAGATTTAAGAATGTAAGCCACTAAAGCTTCTCATTATATCAACTTACAACCTGATAAATAAGTCAGTCGTTAAATGAAGTCAGAATACAGGAACAAATTTCCCCATGGTTTGCAATGCCCAGGCTAAGTGCTCTACTACCCTCATATTTAGGTGGAGCACTACCTTTTCTACTGAAGTTAAAAGAAACTAGCTTTAGCTGGATTCTCGGAAGACCTCAACTTCTTAGCTCTGCTGTCAGAATAGGTACTGAATTGGACCACTTTTAGCAGAACATTAATTTTTGGGGTCTCTGTGAGATCATGTATTAACCATTAGAGAGCTCAGCTATTTTAGGACTGTGAATGCTCTGATCTGTCTCAGAGAAACACGGGCTGTTATAGAGTAGGATATAAAACATCAGTAATGTCAGAATTTTCAGCATTTCCAGGTTTAGGTGGGTGCTGGGAAAAGATTTCCATGGTGGGGTATTAACAATATATTCAGTGATGTCCTACACTAAGATAGCAATCCAAAAACTTAGTGCTCTGCTAAATCTGTTCTTTATTGATATCTCTAAGGGACTGAGATGTGTATCAATCATACCTAAACCTGCTTTTTAGATTTTATCTTTGTGAAGTCAAGTAAGCCTGCTTACAAGTTACAAAATTTCTAACTTAAACCAAACATAAATTCTAGGGTTTTTTTCCTTTTTAAAGACATTCTGTAAAGAAAGACTTATACTATATGCAACCCAATATCATTTCCATCAACTGCAGGGAAGAAATTAATTTATTCAGTCATCACCTAAACTATTCTTTGTTTTCTTCAAGCACAAAAGCCAAATGAGAGGATTCTAACTACTATTAAATTAAACCAAGTAAGCCTAGAGGGAACTAACACTAAAACAAACAACTGAGTTACTGTTTGAGCACAGGAAATACATTTGAAATACCACTGAGAGAAATTTATTTCAAAGAATTTATTTATGATACACTGCGTAGGTTGGCAACTACCTGCTGTCTAAGGATTACCAGAATAAATAAAGTATTTCAGGATTAAAGTCAGATTGGCTTTATATGTTTCTCAATTCCACTTCCATTGCTGTAAATCTAAACTAAAAACACGGCAACAGCAACAGAAAAGGAAAACAGTATCGGCAATATTTTGTCACGCCACAGCCAAACACTACAATGCAAACACTACGCACAAATACAACGTGCATGTACAAATACAAGCACAGTAGGCTCAGAAGAAACTCTATGGAGGGAGAGAACTTCTGGAAAAAATGGTGGGCAAAGAGTTCTACCCTAGGATTCAGGATAGGTTTATTCACTTACTTATTTTTTTTAAATGTTATGCTTAAGTAGAGCTAATGTATAGATTTTCTTTACAAAATGAACATTCTGGATGTTGTCTAAGGTAAATCCTATTCACTGAAAAATAATGCCCAATGAAGGTATGCAAACAAATTCATACACAGTGCAAAAGGACTTCTACTCTAGTCATTGTTTACTATTCTTGCAACTGTACCTTTTCCCTACACAGTAATATAGCTCTGCAGACAGCATTAGTTCAATCCATTTGAACAGAATTGAAGCACATTTATTATACGATGCACTCTCTTTTAAAAACAACAACAACAACAACAACAAGATATACCTTAATGGATCTGTGATATCTAGTACTGTGTATCTTAAATAAAGCTTCTCTTTTTCGCAAGCCTGAAAGTACTATAATCAACTATTTATTGTGAAAGGAGGGGAAAATAAGAGTACATGGGTTGTTGGTCTACCAGGTTCTGGAGAAAAAGCAATTTCATTTCTGTCTGGGGAAACTAGTAATGGATGTGTTTTCCAGTAGTGTGACTCTTTCAGTCCTAACATACGCTCCCTTATGCATGCAGGTATATTACTTTCTGGAAACTGAAATAAGGAAAGCAAAGTTTTTTGTGGGCTAACATGGAGTTAAGTCTGAGTGTAAAAATGAGACAATTAGAGACACTACACTGAAATTGATATGTTTCTGTTCCTCTTTAATACGTCAAAGAGAAAACCAAACCCAAAACACTTCTTACAACTGAGAAAAATTACTAGATAAACATCTAGTTCCCATGACTGTTAGCAGTCCATGTCGCTGGGTCCTGTTGGCTTGGCCTGACCTGTGGACACTTATGTAGAAAGTTCCAATCTAGAGTATGTTCTTTTTAAGAACATACTTGGTTCTGTACAGATGTAGGGGAGATTGCTCCAAGTGAAGCAGGTGATACATATAGTTTAACACAGCTTTGTAATATCAAATTATGTCTTAAGTAAAAAAAAATAAAGGCAAATGAAATTCAACTTACTAGGAAAATATATTTCTTTTCTTGATGAGTAACTGTGTAATAATCGTACAATAGAACAAAAACAGGCCACTAATAAATAAAATATTATGCTGTGAGTCTTTAACTTCCATTTAAAGCCTCACACTGTAGTGGTGTGCTCGTCTCCCTGTTTAAAAACAAAATGTATTGCACATTGATGAACTATGTAAAAAGATTCTCATAACTCTTTCTTAGGAATATTACTCTGAAATTCATCTCATTCACTGTGCAAATATATCATACAAATGCATATTACACTCCTATTTTTATACTTCTATCATTATTGTGATAATTTTTGTGCATCAGAATATAATTATGCTCTTATTTAGATGCACGTTTTAAATCTATAGTTGTTACAAAGGTTTAAATCCTTGCCTCAATTTGAATTGCTTAGCCTCTAGTTCATTTGTATCTTTGAAAGAATTTGTTTTATAAAGTCTATAGTAAGCTAATATGATATGCATGGAAAATTAATTTGTTCATTCAAATAGAATTTTCTGCTGGGTTGAGCCCTTTATTTTTCACTGAGTTAACCTTCCATTAAAATAAAACATCTGAAAACCAGCCAGCAATTCTGTAAGGCCAACATCAAATATATTTAGAGAGCTCAATACCAGAAAACCCCAATCAAAACAAACCAAAAAGCCACAGTTCTGCATTGTTTCTGGTTACATGTCTAATTTTTAAACAGTGCAAATGATACTGAATCTGCTTTAGGAGAAGTCGGAACATGTTATCACATACTTTAAAGATGACTGATACACAACAGCAAGTGCTACAGGAAATGAACTTATACAACAGAGACACAATTAAAACTTTGCTTTTTAATGTATTTAGCAGTATTTGCATCTTTTATTGAAAGAAAAACAAAGAAAAAGACAAAAAT